>NC_137131.1:21041776-21339276 GCF_949319135.1 Squalius cephalus | reverse complement strand
CTCCAAACTCAGTCAGCATGAAGTCAAGACATTGAGAATGCTAAATTGCGGACGGATTTTTGATATCTCGAACGGTTTGGCCGTGGCGAGGAAACAAATTTATGGCGAGAAAAGAGAGGAGACGAAGTGTTATAACTTCTGCATACATTAACTGATCTTGATGAAACTTTAGCAGTGTGTTCGTGGTAAGAGGCAGATCAGATGGATGTAACTATCGTGAGTCAAAGTTATAGCGCCACCAACTGGCAGCAGGAAGTGTGTCACTTTCAACATGCGTTTGACAAAAGTGGGTGGGTTAGTTTTACCAACAGTTACAAAAATCAGTATATATATTGGTCTCACCGAGCCGGACAACTTTCTAATTTACAGTTATTAGCTCAGAGCAAAAGGAAGTCAGATATTTTGGTTTGAATGTGGATTTTTTGGATATTTCAGACTCTGAGTTTTTAGCTACTCTTCCTAACTGGTTTATTTTATTCACACCAAACTTTTTCAAAATGATGAAAATACATTAAAGATGCTAAATTGTGAACGGATATTAAACATCTCAAATGGTTTTGCTATAGTGAGGGACTAAAGTAAAGTAACACTTAAAGCCTCATCTTCTAAAAATGTAATTAAACCATTTATTTCTATATAAAAGTATAAAAATATCACAACTAAACCCATTTTATTCTTTTCTTTTCCAATTTAATAATTATTTATAAGTTTAAAAATAGTAATTGTACTATTTAGTCCCATAAAAGTCAAGTCATACATAGGGCTATACTGCCCTCTTGTGTTCAAAATCAGGTAGGCCTATTGTATCTACATAAAAATATACTAGGTTTGTGACGGTGAGAATATTTTACCACTGGTTAATCTATGTGTGACACCGCTGGGGGCTTTTGAATCGCCAACTTAAAAACGAAAGTAAAATATGCTCGTCCACACTGACATTGATAGTGGTTGAGCGAGCGTTTCAAATGAATTCCTATGGAAGTAGGAATTAACTGAAAAACATTCACTCTGTTCTGCTCGTTCCTCGCCGTGGATGCGCACCGTTATGAATGCCCGTGCAGCCATGAGCATTTTAGTTTAATTTTACAATTAGCGCCTTTCGGGGGGTGGATTGCTTGAAATTATTTTACAAAAGCACAATGTTGTGTTTTATTGCGACTGTACACACATATAAGTTAACACTTTGCAGTTTGAATGTCGTCCTGTATAATGACGGAGTATGTTTTTATGTGTCCACTGTTCAATCGCGCCCACGCCACACACACACACACACGGTTTACTATCTTTGTGGGGACTCTCCATAGACTTAATGGTTTTATACTGTACAAACTGTATATTCTATCTCCTCACACTAACCCTACCCCTAAACCTACCTATCCCAGAAAACTTTCTGCATTTTTACATTTCCAAAAAAACTCATTCTGTATGATTTATAAGCTTGTTTACCCATGGGGACCTCTATTTAGGTCCCCACTGTGACATGAGTCCCCATGAGTCTGTGTGCATTCAGGTTGAAGTCCCCACCGGGATAGAAAAACATGAACACACATATACACACACACACACACACACACACACACACACACACACACACACACACAAACACACAAACACACATTCCAGTATTGCAATCTTGACATCGCAGCCTGTTCATTATAGCCTTAATAAAATATAATAATAAAATAGTTAACCTAACATATAAAAATTACACTGCTCTAAATAGTCAGTAGTACAATTCGTACATTCACAGTAAGCACCGCACCACTGTGATGTTTCAAGCACATTTTTGCGCGTGTGAAGAGGATGATTTTTTCCGTCGATATTGGAACACGAGTGAAGAACAAAGCCTATAATAAAGAATAGTTTAGCATCCAAATACATCGCAAATGCTGAAACATTTTGATTCTAATGAGAGGGTTACGTGAGCCCAACAGTGCTTACTTTCGTTTTTATTTTTACATTAAATTTAAAAGATTTGTTGTGGAATATTTTGAGTGTATCATAAAATCAGAATAAGGTAATAAGGTTTCTGTCTTATATATATATATATATATATATATATATATATATATATATATATATATATATATATATATATATATATATATAAAAATATAGCTGCGAGCAGCGATGAAGGGCCAAAGCCGGTGGCACCGCCACCCCGGTGCCTTTAGGTAACTAAAGGCAACAGGGTTGCGGTGCCACCGGCTTGGGCCCGTAATCGCTGCTCGCAGCTATATTTATTATTATTATTATTATTTTGTCAACCTTTCGGGCACTTTTGGGGCCCTTAACATGCTCGAAAACTCTTGAAATTTTGCACACACGTCAGAACCCGCGGCCATCAGGGCCGGACTGAAGCTGGTACCCGGGCGTGGCAGGGGGGCTCGACAGCGCCCCCTGGAACGGGATCCAAACACATGTCCATAAATCAAACATGCTTGCATGTAATAATATGAAACTCGGTACACATATAGATCTCATCGGGCCGAACAACTTTCATGCTCTAAGTTTTACGCCAGCCAAACAGGAAGTTGGCTATTTAGCGTTGTTTGGAAACGCATGCTGTGGAATTTAATGTACTCCTCCTAGGGAATTCATCGATTCGCCTCCAAACTCGGTGTGCATGAAGTCAAGACATTGAGGATGCTAAATTGCGGACGGATTTTTGATATCTCGAACGGTTTGGCCGTGGCGAGGAAACAAATTTATGGCGAAAAAATGAAACAGGAAGTGTGTTATAACTTCTGCATACATTAACTGATCTTGATGAAACTTCAGCAGTGTGTTCGTTGTAAGAGGCCGATCACATGGATGTGACTATTGTGAGTCAAAGTTATAGCGCCACCAACAGGCAGCAGGAAGTACATCACTTTCAAAATGCTTTGAAATCAGTGTCTTATTTTTACCCGATTTGCTTCAAACTTTATGTGTACAATGTAGACACACGGCAGATGTAAACCTGTGAAAGGATTATTGATATCTTAGATACTGTTGCCGTGGCAACACATCAAACTTTAATATTCTTTTTTGATGCTTTTGAGACTCTTAACATACTTGAAATTGCATGAAACTCAACAGACACATCACATTTATTAGCCCGTAGACATGTGCAAAGTTTCAGAAACGGGCGTGGTGGAATGGCTCAGTAGCGCCACCTTTAGTCAAAAATGGGGGCTTAGTTTTTCCTAGAATCACAAAACTTGGTATGTGTATTGTTCTCATCAAGACGGACAACTTTCTAATTTACATGAACCATCTCCGACCAACAGGAAGAGAGATATTTTGGTTTGAATGTGGATTTTCTGAAGAATTTTCTCTCCCTCTCTCTGTGTCTGTGTGTGTGTGAGGGGAGGGGGGGATTTGACTATTGCTTTTATATTGTTAATCAAGGTTTCAGGGGCTTTTGGGGTCCTTAACGTGCTCAAAAACTCTTGAAACTTTGCACACAGGTCAGAACCCACGGCCATCAGGGCCGGGCTGAAGCTGGTACCCGGGCGTGGCTGGGGGGCTCAACAGCGCCCCCTTGAACGGGGTTCTAAAACTTGATCCATATATCAAACACGCTCGCATGAATTAATATGAAACTCGGTACACATATAGATCTCATCGGGCCGAACAACTTTACCCCGGTCAAGTTTTACGCCAGCCCAACAGGAAGTCGGCTATTATGGGTTGTTTGGAAAACGCTTGCTGTGGAATGTGAAATACTCCTCCTAGAAAATTCACCCTGTCCCCTTCAAACTCGGTGTGCATGTAGTCAAGACATTGAGGATGCTAAATTGCGGACGGATTTTTGATATCTCGAACGGTTTGGCTGTGGCGAGGAATCGAATTTATGGCGAGAAAAGAGAAACACGGAAGTGGAATAACTTCTGCATACATTAACTGATCTTGATGAAACTTCAGCAGTGTGTTCGTGGTAAGAGGCCGATCAGATGGATGTAGCTATTGTGAGTCAAAGTTATAGCGCCACCAACTGGCAGCAGGAAGTGTGTCACTTTCAACATGCTTTTGACAAAAGTGGGGGGGTTAGTTTTAACTACAGTAAAGAAAAAACAGTTTGTATATTGTTCTCATCAAGCCGGACAACTTTCTAATTTACATTCAATAGCTCTGGCCATCAGGAAGTCAGATATTTTGGTCTGAATGTGAATTTTTTTGCAAAATCAGCCTCTGAATTTTTAGCCACTCCTCTTAAACTATTTATTTTATTCGTACCAAACTTTTTCGACATGATGAAACTACATTAAATATGCTAAATTGTGAATGGATAATAAATATCTCAAACGGTTTTGCTATGGCGAGGGATTAAAGTAATGTCCAAAAAGGAAACACTAAAAATCTTCTAAAAATGTAATTATATACCATTTATTTCTATATAAAAGAATACAAATATCACAACTAAACCCATTTTATTCTGTTTTTGCAATTCAAGAAGAATGAAAAAGTTAAAACAGGCTATTTAGTGCTATTTGGTTCAACAAAAAAAGCAAACATAGGGCTATACTGCCCTCTTGTGTCCAAAAGGACATCAAAATAGTATATAAAACTTTTTACCAGGTAGGCCAATATTGTATTTAAATATACATTTATTAGGTATGTGTCTGAGGATATTTTCCCACCGGTTAATCGACGTGTGACACGAGTGGGTGCTTTTAAATCGCTAATATAATAGTGAAAGAAAAATAATGATAATGTTGCACACACAAATCACACACATGTGGGAAAGAATGATGCTTTTAAACAACACTAAACCGCCATTAGGTGTCGCCAGGCATCCATCTTAATAAGCGAGTCATTGATTCATTCGTTCAAACGATTCGTTCGAATGAGTCGATCATGATTAAGACAGATGTTTATGGATTGATCATTCAATCTTTGAGTCAACCGATTCGTTAAAAATGCTGAATCGTTCAGTTATGAGAAAACATGTGATGCGTGATGGTTCTGCCGTGATCTTTGTTTAACTATTTTCGCTGCTGAAACAGAACAAAAACAGTCAACATTGCATCTAAAATGTAAGTGACTTAATTGTAACTGTTTATTAACCTGTTGTATGAAATCTAGGGGTGGGAGAAAAAATTTATTCTTAGATGCATCGCGATGCGGACGTGGACGATTCTGAATCGATTCACAAATGTCAAAAAATCGATTCTCTAAAAAAATATTTTTCTAATAACGTAATATTGACGGAAGGCAAAAGGCGGAACTCTAAGCGGACGTGCGTGCAGTCTGTGGCGCGCACATAACAGAGAAGTTTCTTCTGCTCACCAAGGCTGCATTTATTTGATTAAAAATACAAACAAAAACAGTAATATTGTAAAATATTATTCTAATTTAAAACAGCTGCTTTCTATTTTAATATATTTTAAACTGTTATTTATTCCTGTGATCAAAGCTGAGTTTTCAGCATCATTACTCCAGTCGTCACTGTCACATGATCCTTCAGAAATTATTCTAATATGATGATTGATACTCAAGAAACATTCATTATTATTTTAAATGTCGAAAACAGTTGTGTACAGTCTTTGATGAATAGAAAGTTCAAAAGAACAGCATTTATCTGAAATCTAAAGCTTTTGTAACGTTAAACACTACCGCTCAAAAGTTTTGGGTTAGTAATAATTAAAATTTAATTTTTTGGGGAAATAAATAAAATAAATCAGTACTTTTATTTATGAAGGATGAGTTAAACTGATCAACAGTTACAGTAAAGACATTTATAATGTTAAAAATATATATATATTTGAAATATATGCTGTTCTTTTGAACTTTACATTCTGCATTTTGAAAAAAAAAAAATCTGTACACAACTGTTTTCAACATTGAAAATAATAATGAATATTTATTGAGCATCAATCATCATATTAGTATGATTTCTGAAGGATCATGTGACACTGAAGACTGGAGTAATGATGCTGAAAACTCAACTTTGATCACAGAAATGAATTACTATGTAAAATATTTAAAAATTGAAAACAGCTGTTTTAAATTGGAATAATATTTCACAATATTACTGTTTTTGTTTGTATTTTTAATCAATAAATGCAGCCTTGGTGAGCAGAAGAGACTTCTCCTAAAAACATTAAAAATCTTACTGACCCCAAACTTTTGAACAATAATATATATATATATATATATATATATATACATATATATGTATGTGTGTGTATGTATGTATGTATATATATATATATATATATATATATATATATATATATATATATATATAAATATAGCTGCGAGCAGCGATGGAGGGCCCAAGCCGGCGGTACCGCCACCCCGGTGCCTTTAGGTAACTAAAGGCACCGGGGTTGCGGTGCCACCGGCTTGGGCCCGTAATCGCTGCTCGCAGCTATATTTATTATTATTATTATTATTTTGTCAACCTTTCGGGCACTTTTGGGGCCCTTAACATGCTCAAAAACTCTTGAAACTTTGCACACATGTCAGAACCCGCGGCCATCAGGGCCGGACCGAAGCTGGTACCCGGGCGTGGCAGGGGGGCTCGACAGCGCCCCCTGGAACGGGATCCGAACACTTGTCCATAACTCAAACACACTTGTATGTAATAATATGAAACTCGGCACACATATAGATCTCATTGGGCCGAACAACTTTCGTGCTCTAAGTTTTACGCCAGCCCAACAGGAAGTCGGCTATTATGGGTTGTTTGGAAACGCATGCTGTGGAATTTAATGTACTCCTCCTAGAGAAATCATCCAATCCCCTCGAAACTCAGTGTGTATGAAGTCAAGACATTGAGGATGCTAAATTGCGGACGGATTTTTGATATCTCGAACGGTTTGGCCGTGGCGAGGAAACGAATTTAGGGCGAATAATGGAAACAGGAAGTGTGTTATAACTTCAGCATACATTAACTGATCTTGATGAAACTTCAGCAGTGTGTTCGTTGTAAGAGGCCGATCACATGGATGTGACTATTGTGAGTCAAAGTTATAGCGCCACCAACTGGCAGCAGGAAGTGGGTCACTTTCAAAATGCTTTGAAATCACCCTCTTAATTTAATCTGATTTGCTTCAAACTTTATGTGGATAATGTAGACACATGGCAGATGTAGACCTGTGAAAGGATTTTTGATATCTTAGATACTGTTGCCGTGGCAACGCATCAAACTTTAATATTCTTTTCGGATGCTTTTGAGACTCTTCACATGCTTGAAAATGCATGAAACTCGACAGACACATCACATTTATTAGCCAGTAGACATGTGCAAAGTTTCAGAAATGGGCGTGGTGAGGGGCTCAGTAGCGCCACCTTTAGTCAAAAATGGGGGCTTAGTTTTTCCTAGAATCACAAAAATAGGTATGTATATTGTTCTCATCGAGCCGGACAACTTTCTAATTTACACTTATAAGCTCCAACCAACAGGAAGTCAGATATTTTGGTTTGAATGAGGATTTTCTCCCTCTCTCTCTGCCTCTAGCCTACGTCTCTGTGTGTGTGTGTGTAGGGGGGTGGGGGTGGGGGATGTCTATTCCATTTAATCTTAGTTTTTCAAGGTTTCAGGGACTTTTGGGGTCCTTAACATGCTCAAAAACTCTTGAAACTTTGCACACAGTTCAGAACCCACGCCCATCAGTGCCGGGCTGAAGCTGGTAACCGGGCGTGGCAGGGGGGCTCAACAGCGCCCCCTTGAACACGGTCTGAAAACTTGGTCCATATATCAAACACACTTGCATGAATTAATATGAAACTCGGTACACATATAGATCTCATCGGGCCGAACAACTTCCGCACTCTAAGTTATTAGCTCCGTCCAACAGGAAGTCAGCTATTATGTGTTGTTTGGAGAACGCTTGCTGTGGAATTTGAAACACTCCTCCTAGAAAATTAATTAAATCGCCACCAAACTCTGTGTGCATGAAGTCAAGTCATTGAGGATGCTAAATTGCGGACGGATTTTTGATATCTCGAACGGTTTGGCCGTGGCGTGGAAACGCATTTATGGCGAGAAAAGAGAAACACGAAGTGGTATAACTTCTGCATACATTAACTGATCTTGATGAAACTTCAGCAGTGTGTTGGTGGTAAGAGGCCGATCAGATGGATGTAACTATTGTGAGTCAAAGTTATAGCGCCACCAACTGGTAGCAGGAAGTGTGTCACTTTCAAAATGTTTTTGACAAAAGTGGGGGGGTTAGGTTTACCCACAATTATAAAAATCAGTAAGTATATTGGTCTCATCGAGTCGGACAACTTTCTAATTTACAATCATTAGCTCTGACCAAGAGGAAGTCAGATATTTTGGTTTGAATGTGGATTTATTTGCAAATTCAGCCTTTGCATTTTTACCCACTCCTGCTAAGTGGTTTATTTTATTCACACCAAACTTTTTCAACATGATGAAAATACATTAAAGATGCTAAATTGTGAACGGATATTGAATATCTCAAACGGTTTTGCTATGGCGAGGGATTAAAGTAATGTCAAAAAAGGAATCAGAAAACGTCTCAGATCTTCTAAAAATTTAATTATACACTATTTATTTTTATATAAAATTATACAAATATCAGATCTAAACCCAGTTTTGGGTTTATTCAGTTTTTCTTTTAATTCAAGAATTATGTACAAGTTTAAAAACAGCCAGAATGAGCTATTTAGTAAAAAGAAAAAAGTCATACATAGGGCTATACTGCCCTCTTGTGTTCAAAATCAGGTAGGCCCATTGTATATTGTATGTATATATAAATATATTAGCGATGTGACTGAGAATTTTTTCCCACTGGTTAATCGATGTGTGACAGCGCGGTGGGGGCTTTTAAATCGCTACCTTAAAAGCGAAAATGAAATATGGACGTCCAGTAGGAATGAACTAAAAAACATTCACTCTGTTCTGCTCGTTCCTCGCTGTAGACACATATTGCCCATGCAGCCGTGAGCATTTTAGTTTCATTTTAAAAATGGCGCCATTTCGGGGGTGGGATTGCTTGAATGTTTTTTTACAAAAGCACAATGTTGTGTTTTATTGTGAGTGTACATAAATATAAGTAAACACATTGCAATTTAAATGATGTCCTGTGTAGCGTTTATTGGTAACAATCGTAATTAGGTCATATATGAAATATTAGCTCGAGCAATATTCAAATTTGGGGAAATATTAAAATCATAACTCATAGTCATAATTTATAAATTTCACATATGCTATTACATTACCTGCTAATTATCAAAAATATTTCGTTCTATAACTGGTCTCTCATCAGTCATTCGACCAGCGAATACTTTGATTATACCAGTTAAGAAGGAATATTTATATTATCAAACCTCAGACAAATTCTCTCCTGGCCGTGGATGCAAATTGCTGGGTTTATGAATCAAAATAAAGAGCTAGTAGCCAGATCTTATCGCAATTTCATTGACAATTACATTGGTGGGATTGTAACACAGAGTCAGTCAAAGTATAAAAGATTTATTTAATCAAAAATGACACACAAAGGATTATATGCATATAGGAAATAATATAGGCTAATCTACGTACGTAAAATTACACAAGACACATGAACGTTTAAACAAACAAACATAAACATGACTTGATCAGAATGAAAATAGGAAGAAAGTGAGGGAGAAAGTATGGTAATTTACAAACAGAACCTTTTAAGAGACAACTGTGAAAGCAGCTTCGAGAGAGATCATTTTATACGTTACTTGCGATTCTGTTCCTTTGTCTGTGGGAAGCTGGGCTTCGGGACCACGTGCGTATCTTGGCTGGACCGTGTCTCATCGATTTGTAGGCTTGCGTTTCGCGTGAAGTTCTTAAAAACTCACTGAATGTAACATTACCGAGGTACGAAAGTCTCTTCCCGGTGCGGGAAGGGCAAGAAAACTTGGTTACAAGACGAGAATGGATTTCTACATTCGCTTTGTTTGGATGAAGGCCCTGTCCCCTCTCTCTCGCTCCGCTGCACGTGGAGCAGGGAGGGGTGAGAGTGCAGAGTTCAGAGTTCGGAGTCACGAGGGTGAGAGCGTGTGAGAGCAGAGAGAGAGAAGCGTCTGCTTGTGTTGTGGTTTTAAAGCAGCGCGGGGTAACGCCCCGTTTGATGACGGGACCCAATGAAATCTTTCGGTTCTGAGGCGGGAGCTTTTCATTGTTTGTGAAGGAACGCCTCTTCTGATCGTACACAGAAAAATGCATTAAAACTTTAATACCCCATTATGTCTAGGAATAAACATTTTGTGCGGAATATAGTTTCTATCTCTGTATAAAGAAGCTCAGTACGATCCGTAAGATATCACACCCGACATTAATATCAGTTAATGAAACAGATACATCTCAAATGTATCAACACACGTGTCCATTACATCTGCAGAGGTGCATAAATATCTCAATTTATCCCATCACATCCCATAGACAAGAAAACTACATAAAAACATTTTGATAATGATTCATGCGTGTGTGTAACTTGTATTTTTAGGAGTTTCAGAGTGGGTTTGGTGTGTGTGTGTGATTCAGAGCGGGTTTTCTGCTGAGATCGGAATGTCAATAATGTCTTTGAAGCTCACACTGTGGAAAGGGGGAAGTGGGTCGTAAAAGGGATTCAGTTACCTCTTGCTAAGTCTGTGGGACTTAGAAAGTGTTTTCACTTTTAATTAGTATATAAATTAAAAGTCCATTTTTTACCCATCGAGCCATAGTCGTTACACCTGTATGAACAAAATTACGGAGTAGCCTATATTTTTATGTTTCCACTGTTCGATCGCGCCCGCGCCACACACACACACACACACACACACACACACACACACACACACACACACACACACACACACACACACACACAAAACAACAACATATTGTGCATTCCAGCATTGCAATCTTGACAACGCAGCCTGTTCATTATAGCCTTAATAAAATATAATAATAAAATAGTCAACCTAACATATAAAAATTACACTGCTCTGTTTAAATAGACAGTAGTACAATTCATACTATTCACAGAAATCACTGCTCAACTGTGATGTTTCCAAGCACATTTTGCGCATGTGAAGAGCATGTGAAGTTTTCCCTTCAATATTGGAACGTGAGTGAAGTACAAAGCCTATAATAAACAATAGTTTAGCATCCAAAAAAAAAAAAAAAAAAAAAAAAAAAAAAAAAAAAAAAAAAAATATATATATATATATATATATATATATATAAAAACATTAAGGGACAAGACAGAGAATATTACTTGTCTGATATATATATATTTTTTTTGTTATATATATATATATATATATATATATATATATATATATATATATATATTGTTGCATTATATACACCGGTTTATATATATATATATATATATATATATATATATATATATATATATATATATATATATATATATATATATATATATATATATTTATATATATATATATATATATAAATATAGCTGCGAGCAGCGATGGAGGGCCCAAGCCAGTGACACCGCCACCCCGGTGCCTTTAGTGTAACTAAACCAAGCCCTGAAAGGGCGAAGGCCCTATTGTTTTCGGTAGGATTATTAGGGCCCGAGCACCGATGGTGTGAGGACCCTCTTGGAATTGCTCTGTTTATTATTATTATTATTATTATTATTATTATTAGGGCCCGAGCACCGATGGTGTGAGGACCCTCTTGGAATTGCTCTGTTTATTATTATTATTATTATTCTTCTCCGCATTGAATTGCATTTTTGAGGGCCTAAACATGCGCGAAAACTCACGAAACTTTGCACACGCGTCAGAACTGGCGAAAATTTACATCTGATATAGGTTTCAGAATTGGACGGGGCAAAATGGCTCGATAGCGCCACCTATAAAAGTTCAACGGAGTGCGCCTCCTGCAACGTTCCACGTACGTGCACGAAATTCGGTACATACGTGTAATGACCTAATACCTACAAAAAAGTCTCTTGGAGCATAGCCCTAAACACAACAGGAAGTCAGCCATTTTGAACTTCCTCTCAGATTTTTGTGCAGTTTTTGCCATTTTCAGGCCTCGTACTTTAACGAACTCCTCCTACAGTTTTAATCTGATCATCTTCAAATTTGGTGAGTGTAATCTTAAGGCCTTTGCGACGTTAAATTGCGAAGATCTTGAGTTTTCGTCGAAGGGCGGGTCCTCGGCGGCCTTACAAATTTCGATGTTTCGCCATGAAACAGGAAGTTGCTGTAACTCAGGCATGGAATGTCCAATCTCCCCCAAACTTCACACGTTTGATAAGAGTTCTGTCCTGAACACATGGCCATGCTCATATTCAGTTATAGTCATAGCGCCACCTGCTGGCAACAGGAAGTGACATGTTTAACACTGTTATGGACTCCTAATAACATATAAAAAAGTGCCAGCAAGTGCGAAACATGCTAACAACATACTAGAAGCATGCTAAAACATGCTAGCAAACTCTTAGCTAAGTGCTAAAGCATGCTATTATTGCAATTAAATAGGAATTTGCTGTAACTCAGGCATGGAATGTCCAATCTGCCCCAAACTTCACACTTTTGATAAGCGTTCTGTCCTGAACACATCTACATGATAATATTCAGTTATAGTAATAGCGCCACCTACTGGCAACAGGAAGTGTCATGTTTAACACGTTGATGCCATTCTAGCAACATGTTAAAAATGCCATTGAGGTCTAAACATGCTAGAAACATGTTAAAACATGCTAGCAATACTTAGCTAAGTGCTAAAGCATGCTAATTCAATGAAACAGGATGTTGTTGTTACTCAAGAAGGCAATGTCCAATATGCGCCAAACTTCACACTTTTAATAAACGTTCTGTCCTGAACACATGACCATGCTCATATTCAGTTACAGTCATAGTGCCACCTGCTGGCAACAGGAAGTGACATGTTAAACACTGTTGTGGACATATAAAAACATATAAAAAAAGTGCCAGCAAGTGCTAAACATGCTAACAACATACTAGAAACATGCTAAAACATGCTAGCAAACACTTAGCTAAGTGCTAAAGCATGCTATTGCTGCAATTAAATAGGAATTTGCTGTAACACAGGCATGGAATGTCCAATCTGCCCCAAACTTCACACGTTTGATAAGAGTCATGGCCTGAACACATCTACATGAGAATATTCAGTTATAGTAATAGCGCCACCTGCTGTCAACAGGAAGTGACATGTTTAACACTGTTGTGGTCTCCTAATAACATATATAAAAGAGCCAGCAAGTGCTAAACAGGTTAGCAACATACTAGAAACATGCTAGCAAACACTTAGCTAAGTGATAAAGCATGCTATTACTGCAATTAAATAGGAATTTGCTGTAACTCAGGCATGGAACGTCCAATCTGCCCCAAACTTCACATGTTTGATAAGAATCATGGCCTGAACGCATGCCTATGCTCAAATTCAGTTATAGTAATAGCGCCACCTACTGGCAACAGGAAGTGACATGTTTAACACGTTGATGCCGTTCTAGCAACATGTTAAAAATGCCATTGAGTTCTAAACATGCTAGAAACATATTAAAACATGCTAGCAATACTTAGCTAAGTGCTAAAGCATGCTAATTCAATGAAACAGGACTTTGTTGTTACTCAAGAAGGCAATGTACAATCTACCCCAAACGTCACACGTTTGATAAGAGTTATCTCTTGAACACATGTCCATGCTCATATTTAGTTATAGTCATAGCGCCACCTGCTGGCAACAGGAAGTGACGTTTAACACTGTTCTTGACTCCTAATAACATATAAAAAAATGCCAGTAGGTGCTAAACATCCTACCAACATACTAGAGACATGCTAAAACATAATAGCAAACACTTAGCTAAGTGCTAAAGAATGATATTACTGCAATTAAATATGAATTTGCTGTAACTCAGGCATGGAATGTCCAATCTGCCCCAAACTTCACACTTTTGATAAGCGTTCTGTCCTGAACACATGACCATGCTTATATTCAGTTACAGTCATAGCGCCACCTGCTGGCAACAGGAAGTGACATGTTTAACACTGTTGTGGACTCCTAATAACATATAAAAAAGTGCCAGCAAGTGTTAAACATGCTAACAACATACTAGAAACATGCTAAAACATGCTAGCAAACTCTTAGCCAAGTGCTAAAGCATGCTATTATTGCAATTAAATAGGAATTTGCTGTAACTCAGGCATGGAATGTCCAATCTGCCCCAAACTTCACACTTTTGATAAGAGTCATGGCCTGAACACATCTACATGAGAATGTTCAGTTATAGTAATAGCGCCACCAACTGGCAACAGGAAGTGACATGTTTAACACGTTGATGCCGTTCTAGCAACATGTTAAAACATGCTAACAATGCTTAGCTAAGTTCTAAAGAATGCTAATTCAATGAAACATGACTTTGTTGTTACTCAAGAAGGCAATGTCCAATTTGCACCAAACTTCACATGTTTGATAAGAGTTCTGTCCTGAACACACATCCATGCTCATATTCAGTTATAGTCATAACGCCACCTACTGGCAACAGAAACTGACATGGTTAACACAGTAATGCAGTACTAACCACATAATTATTGTGTACTAAGCATGCTAGAAACAGACTGAACATGCTAGCAACACTTAGCTGAGTCATGAAGCATGCTATTATCACCATTATACAAAACATTTTGTAACTGACTTTGACATACTCTTACTATATATACCTCCTTAAATGTACATTTCCCAACCATGCTCTGCCTTCCTAAAGCCACCGAGTGTTGATGGCACGGGTGCGAGGGCCCTTTCATCGCTGCTTGCAGCTTTAATTATTATTAGGGCCCGAGCACCGATGGTGTGAGGACCCTCTTGGAATTGCTCTGTTTATTATTATTATTATTCTTCTTCTCCGCATTGAATTGCATTTTTGAGGGCCTAAACATGCGCGAAAACTCACGAAACTTTGCACACGCGTCAGAACTGGCGAAAATTTACATCTGATATAGGTTTCAGAATTGGACGGGGCAAAATGGCTCGATAGCGCCACCTATAAAAGTTCAACGGAGTGCGCCTCCTGCAACGTTCCACGTACGTGCACGAAATTCGGTACATACGTGTAATGACCTAATACCTACAAAAAAGTCTCTTGGAGCATAGCCCTAAACACAACAGGAAGTCAGCCATTTTGAACTTCCTCTCAGATTTTTGTGCAGTTTTTGCCATTTTCAGGCCTCGTACTTTAACGAACTCCTCCTACAGTTTTAATCTGATCATCTTCAAATTTGGTGAGTGTAATCTTAAGGCCTTTGCGACGTTAAATTGCGAAGATCTTGAGTTTTCGTCGAAGGGCGGGTCCTCGGCGGCCTTACAAATTTCGATGTTTCGCCATGAAACAGGAAGTTGCTGTAACTCAGGCATGGAATGTCCAATCTCCCCCAAACTTCACACGTTTGATAAGAGTTCTGTCCTGAACACATGGCCATGCTCATATTCAGTTATAGTCATAGTGCCACCTGCTGGCAACAGGAAGTGACATGTTTAACACTGTTATGGACTCCTAATAACATATAAAAAAGTGCCAGCAAGTGCGAAACATGCTAACAACATACTAGAAGCATGCTAAAACATGCTAGCAAACTCTTAGCTAAGTGCTAAAGCATGCTATTATTGCAATTAAATAGGAATTTGCTGTAACTCAGGCATGGAATGTCCAATCTGCCCCAAACTTCACACTTTTGATAAGCGTTCTGTCCTGAACACATCTACATGATAATATTCAGTTATAGTAATAGCGCCACCTACTGGCAACAGGAAGTGTCATGTTTAACACGTTGATGCCATTCTAGCAACATGTTAAAAATGCCATTGAGGTCTAAACATGCTAGAAACATGTTAAAACATGCTAGCAATACTTAGCTAAGTGCTAAAGCATGCTAATTCAATGAAACAGGATGTTGTTGTTACTCAAGAAGGCAATGTCCAATATGCGCCAAACTTCACACTTTTAATAAACGTTCTGTCCTGAACACATGACCATGCTCATATTCAGTTACAGTCATAGTGCCACCTGCTGGCAACAGGAAGTGACATGTTAAACACTGTTGTGGACATATAAAAACATATAAAAAAAGTGCCAGCAAGTGCTAAACATGCTAACAACATACTAGAAACATGCTAAAACATGCTAGCAAACACTTAGCTAAGTGCTAAAGCATGCTATTGCTGCAATTAAATAGGAATTTGCTGTAACACAGGCATGGAATGTCCAATCTGCCCCAAACTTCACACGTTTGATAAGAGTCATGGCCTGAACACATCTACATGAGAATATTCAGTTATAGTAATAGCGCCACCTGCTGTCAACAGGAAGTGACATGTTTAACACTGTTGTGGTCTCCTAATAACATATATAAAAGAGCCAGCAAGTGCTAAACAGGTTAGCAACATACTAGAAACATGCTAGCAAACACTTAGCTAAGTGATAAAGCATGCTATTACTGCAATTAAATAGGAATTTGCTGTAACTCAGGCATGGAACGTCCAATCTGCCCCAAACTTCACATGTTTGATAAGAATCATGGCCTGAACGCATGCCTATGCTCAAATTCAGTTATAGTAATAGCGCCACCTACTGGCAACAGGAAGTGACATGTTTAACACGTTGATGCCGTTCTAGCAACATGTTAAAAATGCCATTGAGTTCTAAACATGCTAGAAACATATTAAAACATGCTAGCAATACTTAGCTAAGTGCTAAAGCATGCTAATTCAATGAAACAGGACTTTGTTGTTACTCAAGAAGGCAATGTACAATCTACCCCAAACGTCACACGTTTGATAAGAGTTATCTCTTGAACACATGTCCATGCTCATATTTAGTTATAGTCATAGCGCCACCTGCTGGCAACAGGAAGTGACGTTTAACACTGTTCTTGACTCCTAATAACATATAAAAAAATGCCAGTAGGTGCTAAACATCCTACCAACATACTAGAGACATGCTAAAACATAATAGCAAACACTTAGCTAAGTGCTAAAGAATGATATTACTGCAATTAAATATGAATTTGCTGTAACTCAGGCATGGAATGTCCAATCTGCCCCAAACTTCACACTTTTGATAAGCGTTCTGTCCTGAACACATGACCATGCTTATATTCAGTTACAGTCATAGCGCCACCTGCTGGCAACAGGAAGTGACATGTTTAACACTGTTGTGGACTCCTAATAACATATAAAAAAGTGCCAGCAAGTGTTAAACATGCTAACAACATACTAGAAACATGCTAAAACATGCTAGCAAACTCTTAGCCAAGTGCTAAAGCATGCTATTATTGCAATTAAATAGGAATTTGCTGTAACTCAGGCATGGAATGTCCAATCTGCCCCAAACTTCACACTTTTGATAAGAGTCATGGCCTGAACACATCTACATGAGAATGTTCAGTTATAGTAATAGCGCCACCAACTGGCAACAGGAAGTGACATGTTTAACACGTTGATGCCGTTCTAGCAACATGTTAAAACATGCTAACAATGCTTAGCTAAGTTCTAAAGAATGCTAATTCAATGAAACATGACTTTGTTGTTACTCAAGAAGGCAATGTCCAATTTGCACCAAACTTCACATGTTTGATAAGAGTTCTGTCCTGAACACACATCCATGCTCATATTCAGTTATAGTCATAACGCCACCTACTGGCAACAGAAACTGACATGGTTAACACAGTAATGCAGTACTAACCACATAATTATTGTGTACTAAGCATGCTAGAAACAGACTGAACATGCTAGCAACACTTAGCTGAGTCATGAAGCATGCTATTATCACCATTATACAAAACATTTTGTAACTGACTTTGACATACTCTTACTATATATACCTCCTTAAATGTACATTTCCCAACCATGCTCTGCCTTCCTAAAGCCACCGAGTGTTGATGGCACGGGTGCGAGGGCCCTTTCATCGCTGCTTGCAGCTTTAATTATTATTATTCTTCTCCGCATTGAATTGCATTTTTGAGGGCCTAAACATGCTCGAAAACTCACGAAACTTTGCACACGCGTCAGAACTGGCGAAAATTTACATCTGATATAGGTTTCAGAATTGGACGGGGCAAAATGGCTTGATAGCGCCACCTATAAAAGTTCAACGGAGTGCGCCTCCCGCATCGTTCCACGTACGTGCACGAAATTCGGTACATACATGTAATTACCTAATACCTACAAAAAAGTCTCTTGGAGCGTAGCCCTAAACACAACAGGAAGTCAGCCATTTTGAACTTCCTCTCAGATTTTTGTGCAGTTTTTGCCATTTTCAGGCCTCGTACTTTAACGAACTCCTCCTACAGTTTTAATCTGATCATCTTCAAATTTGGTGAGTGTAATCTTAAGGCCTTTGCGACGTTAAATTGCGAAGATCTTGAGTTTTCGTCGAAGGGCGGGTCCTCGGCGGCCTGACAAATTTCGATGTTTCGCCATGAAACAGGAAGTTGCTGTAACTCAGGCATGGAATGTCCAATCTGCCCCAAACTTCACACTTTTGATAAGAGTTCTGTCCTGAACACATGACCATGCTCATATTCAGTTATAGTCATAGCGCCACCTGCTGGCAACAGGAAGTGACATGTTTAACACTGTTATGGACTCCTAATAACATATAAAAAAGTGCCAGCAAGTGCTAAACATGCTAACAACATACTAGAAGCATGCTAAAACATGCTAGCAAACTCTTAGCTAAGTGCTAAAGCATGCTATTATTGCAATTAAATAGGAATTTGCTGTAACTCAGGCATGGAATGTCCAATCTGCCCCAAACTTCACACTTTTGATAAGCGTTCTGTCCTGAACACATCTACATGAGAATATTCAGTTATAGTAATAGCGCCACCTACTGGTAACAGGAAGTGTCATGTTTAACACGTTGATGCCATTCTAGCAACATGTTAAAATGCCATTGACTTCTAAACATGCTAGAAACATGTTAAAACATGCTAGCAATACTTAGCTAAGTGCTAAAGCATGCTAATTCAATGAAACAGGATGTTGTTGTTACTCAAGAAGGCAATGTCCAATCTGCCCCAAACTTCACACTTTTAATAAACGTTCTGTCCTAAACACATGACCATGCTCATATTCAGTTACAGTCATAGTGCCACCTGCTGGCAACAGGAAGTGACATGTTAAACACTGTTGTGGACATATAAAAACATATAAAAAAAGTGACAGCAAGTGCTAAACATGCTAACAACATACTAGAAACATGCTAAAACATGCTAGCAAACACTTAGCTAAGTGCTAAAGCATGCTATTGCTGCAATTAAATAGGAATTTGCTGTAACACAGGCATGGAATGTCCAATCTGCCCCAAACTTCACACGTTTGATAAGAGTCATGGCCTGAACACATCTACATGAGAATATTCAGTTATAGTAATAGCGCCACCTGCTGTCAACAGGAAGTGACATGTTTAACACTGTTGTGGTCTCCTAATAACATATAAAAAAGAGCCAGCAAGTGCTAAACAGGTTAGCAACATACTAGAAACATGCTAGCAAACACTTAGCTAAGTGCTAAAGCATGCTATTACTGCAATTAAATAGGAATTTGCTGTAACTCAGGCATGGAACGTCCAATCTGCCCCAAACTTCACATGTTTGATAAGAATCATGGCCTGAACGCATGCCTATGCTCAAATTCAGTTATAGTAATAGCGCCACCTACTGGCAACAGGAAGTGACATGTTTAACACGTTGATGCCGTTCTAGCAACATGTTAAAAATGCCATTGAGTTCTAAACATGCTAGAAACATATTAAAACATGCTAGCAATACTTAGCTAAGTGCTAAAGCATGCTAATTCAATGAAACAGGACTTTGTTGTTACTCAAGAAGGCAATGTACAATCTACCCCAAACGTCACACGTTTGATAAGAGTTATCTCTTGAACACATGTCCATGCTCATATTTAGTTATAGTCATAGCGCCACCTGCTGGCAACAGGAAGTGACGTTTAACACTGTTCTTGACTCCTAATAACATATAAAAAAATGCCAGTAGGTGCTAAACATCCTACCAACATACTAGAGACATGCTAAAACATAATAGCAAACACTTAGCTAAGTGCTAAAGAATGATATTACTGCAATTAAATATGAATTTGCTGTAACTCAGGCATGGAATGTCCAATCTGCCCCAAACTTCACACTTTTGATAAGTGTTCTGTCCTGAACACATGACCATGCTTATATTCAGTTACAGTCATAGCGCCACCTGCTGGCAACAGGAAGTGACATGTTTAACACTGTTGTGGACTCCTAATAACATATAAAAAAGTGCCAGCAAGTGTTAAACATGCTAACAACATACTAGAAACATGCCAGAACATGCTAGCAAACTCTTAGCCAAGTGCTAAAGCATGCTATTATTGCAATTAAATAGGAATTTGCTGTAACTCAGGCATGGAATGTCCAATCTGACCCAAACTTCACACTTTTGATAAGAGTCATGGCCTGAACACATCTACATGAGAATGTTCAGTTATAGTAATAGCGCCACCAACTGGCAACAGGAAGTGACATGTTTAACACGTTGATGCCGTTCTAGCAACATGTTAAAACATGCTAACAATGCTTAGCTAAGTTCTAAAGAATGCTAAATCAATGAAACATGACTTTGTTGTTACTCAAGAAGGCAATGTCCAATTTGCACCAAACTTCACATGTTTGATAAGAGTTCTGTCCTGAACACACATCCATGCTCATATTCAGTTATAGTCATAACGCCACCTACTGGCAACAGAAACTGACATGGTTAACACAGTAATGCAGTACTAACCACATAATTATTGTGTACTAAGCATGCTAGAAACAGACTGAACATGCTAGCAACACTTAGCTGAGTCATGAAGCATGCTATTATCACCATTATACAAAACATTTTGTAACTGACTTTGACATACTCTTACTATATATACCTCCTTAAATGTACATTTCCCAACCATGCTCTGCCTTCCTAAAGCCACCGAGTGTTGATGGCACGGGTGCGAGGGCCCTTTCATCGCTGCTTGCAGCTTTAATTATTATTATTATTATTATTATTATTTTGTCAAACTTTCGGGCACTTTTGGGGCCCTTAACATGCTCGAAAACTCTTGAAACTTTGCACACAGGTCAGAACCCGCGGCCATCAGGGCCGGGCTGAGGCTGGTACTCGGGCATGGCAGGGGGGCTCGACAGCGCCCCCTGGAACGGGATCCGAACACGTGTCCATAAATCAAACACGCTTGCATGTAATAATATGAAACTCGGTACACATATAGATCTCATCGGGCCGAACAACTTTCGTGCTCTAAGTTTTACGCCAGCCCAACAGGAAGTCGGCTATTATGGGTTGTTTGGAAACGCATGCTGTGGAATTTAATGTACTCCTCCTAGAGAATTCATCCAATCTCCTCCAATCTCGGTCAGCATGAAGTCAAGACATTGAGGATGCTAAATTGCGGACGGATTTTTGATATCTCAAACGGTTTGGCCGTGGCGAGGAAACGAATTTATGGCGAAAAAATGAAACAGGAAGTGTGTTATAACTTCTGCATACATTAACTGATCTTGATGAAACTTCAGCAGTGTGTTCGTTGTAAGAGGCCGATCACATGGATGTGACTATTGTGAGTCAAAGTTATAGCGCCACCAACAGGCAGCAGGAAGTACATCACTATTAAAATGCTTTGAAATCACCCTCTTATTTTTACCAGATTTGCTTCAAACTTTATGTGTACAATGTAGACACATGGCAGATGTAAACCTGTGAAAGGATTATTGATATCTTAGATACTGTTGCCGTGGCAACGCATCAAACTTTAATATTATTTTTTTATGCTTTTGAGACTCTTAACATACTTGAAATTGCATGAAACTCGACAGACACATCACATTTATTAGCCCGTAGACATGTGCAAAGTTTCAGAAACGGGCGTGGTGAGGGGCTCAGTAGCGCCACCTTTAGTCATAAGTTGGGGGGTTAGTTTTATCAACAGCAACAAAACTTGGTATGTGTATTGTTCTCATCAAGACGGACAACTTTCTAATTTACATGATCTATCTCCGACCAACAGGAAGAGAGATATTTTGGTTTGAATGTGGATTTTCTGAAGAATTTTCTCTCCCTCTCTCTGTGTCTCTGTGTGTGTGAGGGGAGGGGGGATTTGACTATTGCTTTTATATTGTTAATCAAGGTTTCAGGGGCTTTTGGGGTCCTTAACATGCTCAAAAACTCTTGAAACTTTGCACACAAGTCAGAACCCCCTGCCATCAGGGACGGGCAGAAGCTGGTACCCGGGCGTGGCAGGGGGGCTCAACAGCGCCCCCTTGAAAGGGGTCCCAAAACTTGGTCCATAGATCAAACACGCTTACATGAATTAATATGAAACTCGGTACACATATAGATCTCATCGGGCCGAACAACTTTTCCCCGGTCAAGTTTTACGCCAGCCCAACAGGAAGTCGGCTATTATGGGTTGTTTGGAAAACGCTTGCTGTGGAATGCGAAGTACTCCTCCTAGAGAATTAATCCAATCCCCACCAAACTCGGTGTGCATGAAGTCAAGACATTGAGGATTCTAAATTGCCGACGGATTTTTGATATCTCGAACGGTTTGGCCGTGGCGAGGAAACGAAATTATGGCGAGAAAAGAGAAAAACGAAGTGGTATAACTTCTGCATACATTAACTGATCTTCATGAAACTTCACCAGTGTGTTCGTGGTAAGAGGCCGATCAGATGGATGTAACTATTGTGAGCCAAAGTTATAGCGCCACCAACTGGCAGCAGGAAGTGTGTCACTTTCAACATGCTTTTGACAAAAGTGGGGGGGTTAGTTTTACCAACAGTTCCAAAAATCAGTATATATATTGGTCTCATCGAGTCAGACAACTTTCTAATTTACAGTTATTAGCTCAGAGCAAAAGGAAGTCAGATATTTTGGTTTGAATGTGGATTTTTTGGATATTTCAGACTCTGAGTTTTTAGCTACTCTTCCTAACTGGTTTATTTTATTCACACCAAACTTTTTCAAAATGATGAAAATACATTAAAGATGCTAAATTGTGAACGGATATTAAACATCTCAAACGGTTTTGCTATAGTGAGGGACTAAAGTAATGTACAAAAAGGAAACTAAAAGCCTCATCTTCTAAAAATGTAATTAAAAAACATTTATTTCTATATAAAAGTATACAAATATCACAACTAAACCCATTTTATTCTTTTTTTTTTTTTCAATTTAATAATTATTTAAAAGTTTAAAATTAGTAATTGTACTATTTAGTCCCATAAAAGTCAAGTCATACATAGGGCTATACTGTCCTCTTGTGTTCAAAATCAGGTAGGCCTATTGTATCTACATAAAAATATACTAGGTTTGTGACGTTAAGAATATTTTACCACTGGTTAATCTATGTGTGACACCGCTGGGGGCTTTTGAATCGCCAACTTTAAAACGAAAGTAAAATATGCTCGTCCGCACTGACATTGATAGTGGTTGAACGAGCGTTTCAAATGAATTCCTATGGAAGTAGGAATTAACTGAAAAACGTTCACTCTGTTCTGCTCGTTCCTCGCCGTGGATGCGCACCGTTATGAATGCCCGTGCAGCCATGAGCATTTTAGTTTAATTTTAAAATGAGCGCCTTTCGGGGGGTGGATTGCTTGAAATTATTTTACAAAAGCACAATGTTGTGTTTTATTGCGACTGTACACAAATATAAGTTAACACTTTGCAGTTTGAATGTCGTCCTGTATAATGACAGAGTATGTTTTTATGTGTCCACTGTTCAATCACGCCCACGCCACACACACACACACACACGGTTTACTATCTTTGTGGGGACACTCCATAGACTTAATGGTTTTATACTGTACAAACTGTATATTCTATCTCCTCACACTAACCCTACCCCTAAACCTACCTATCCCAGAAAACTTTCTGCATTTTTACATTTCCAAAAAAACTCATTCTGTATGATTTATAAGCTTGTTTACCCATGGGGACCTCTATTTAGGTCCCCACTGTGACATGAGTCCCCATGAGTCTGTGTGCATTCAGGTTGAAGTCCCCACCGGGATAGAAAAACATGAACACACATATACACACACACACACACACAAACACACACACAAACACACAAACACACATTCCAGCATTGCAATCTTGACATCGCAGCCTGTTCATTATAGCCTTAATAAAATATAATAATAAAATAGTTAACCTAACATATAAAAATTACACTGCTCTAAATAGTCAGTAGTACAATTCGTACATTCACAGTAAGCACCGCACCACTGTGATGTTTCAAGCACATTTTTGCGCGTGTGAAGAGGATGATTTTTTCCGTCGATATTGGAACACGAGTGAAGAACAAAGCCTATAATAAAGAATAGTTTAGCATCCAAATACATCGCAAATGCTGAAACATTTTGATTCTAATGAGAGGGTTACGTGAGCCCAACAGTGCTTACTTTAGTTTTTATTTTTACATTAAATTTAAAAGATTTGTTGTGGAATATTTTGAGTGTATCATAAAATCAGAATAAGGTAATAAGGTTTCTGTCTTTTATATATATATATATATATATATATATATATATATATATATATATATATATATAAATATAGCTGCGAGCAGCGATGAAGGGCCAAAGCCGGTGGCACCGCCACCCCGGTGCCTTTAGGTAACTAAAGGCAACAGGGTTGCGGTGCCACCGGCTTGGGCCCGTAATCGCTGCTCGCAGCTATATTTATTATTATTATTATTTTGTCAACCTTTCGGGCACTTTTGGGGCCCTTAACATGCTCGAAAACTCTTGAAATTTTGCACACAGGTCAGAACCCGCGGCCATCAGGGCCGGGCTGAAGCTGGTACCCGGGCGTGGCAGGGGGCCTCGACAGCGCCCCCTGGAACGGGATCCGAACACTTGTCCATAAATCAGACACGCTTGCATGTAATAATATGAAACTCGGTACACATATAGACCTCATCGGGCCGAACAACTTTCGTGCTCTAAGTTTTACGCCAGACCAACAGGAAGTCGGCTATTATAGGTTGTTTGGAAACGCATGCTGTGGAATTTGATGTACTCCTCCTAGGAAATTCATCCATTCGCCTCCAAACTCGGTCGGCATGAAGTCAAGACATTGAGGATGCTAAATTGCGGACGGATTTTTGATATCTCGAACGGTTTGGCCGTGGCAAGGAAACAAATTTATGGCGAATAATTCAAACAGGAAGTGTGTTATAACTTCTGCATACATTAACTGATCTTGATGAAACTTCAGCAGTGTGTTAGTTGTAAGAGGCCGATCACATGGATGTGACATTTGTGAGTCAAAGTTATAGCGCCACCAACTGGCAACAGGAAGTGTGTCACTTTCAAAATGCTTTGAAATCACCCTCTTATTTTTACCCGATTTGCTTCAAACTTTATGTGTATAATGTAAACACACGGCAGATGTAGACCTGTGAAAGGATTATTGATATCTTAGATACTGTTGCCGTGGCAACGCATCAAACTTTAATATTCTTTTCGGATGCTTTTGAGACTCTTCACATGCTTGAAAATGCATGAAACTCGACAGACACATCACATTTATTATCCAGTAGACATGTGCAAAGTTTCAGAAACGGGCGTGGTGAAATGGCTCAGTAGCGCCACCTTTAGTCAAAAGTGGGGGGGTTAGTTTTATCAACAGCAACAAAACTTAGTATGTGTATTGTTCTCATCAAGACGGACAACTTTCTAATTTACAGTAACTAGCTCGGACCAAGAGGAAGAGAGATATTTTGGTTTGAATGTGGATTTTCTGGAGAATTTTCTCTCCCTCTCTCTGTGTCTCTGTGTGTGTGAGGGGAGGGGGGGATTTGACTATTGCTTTTATATTGCTAATCAAGGTTTCAGGGGCTTTTGGGGTCCTTAACGTGCTCAAAAACTCTTGAAACTTTGCACACAAGTCAGAACCCCCTGGCATCAGGGCCGGGCTGAAGCTGGTACCCGGGCGTGGCAGGGGGGCTCAACAGCGCCCCCTTGAACTGGGTCTGAAAACTTGGTCCATAGATCAAACACGCTTGCATGAATTAATATGAAACTCGGTACACATATAGATCTCATCGGGCCGAACAACTTTTCCCCGGTCAAGTTTTACGCCAGCCCAACAGGAAGTCGGCTATTATGGGTTGTTTGGAAAACGCTTGCTGTGGAATGCGAAGTACTCCTCCTAGAGAATTAATCCAATCCCCACCAAACTCGGTGTGCATGAAGTCAAGTCATTGAGGATGCTAAATTGCGGACGGATTTTTGATATCTCGAACGGTTTGCCCGTGGCGAGGAAACGAATTTATGGCGAGAAAAGAGAAACACGAAGCGGTATAACTTATGCATACATTAACTGATCTTGATGAAACTTCACCAGTGTGTTCGTGGTAAGAGGCCGATCATATGGATGTAACTATTGTGAATTAAAGTTATAGCACCACCAACTGGCAGCAGGAAGTGTGTCACTTTCAAAATGCCTTTGACAAAAGTGGGGGGGTTAGTTGTATACAGTAACAAAAATCAGTACGTACATTGGTCTCATCGAGCCGGACAACTTTCTAATTTAAAGTAATTTGCTCCGACCAACAGGAAGTCAGATATTTAGGTCTGAATGTGGATTTTTGGGATATTTCAGACTCTGAGTTTTTAGCTACTCCTCCTAACTGGTTTATTTTTTTCACACCAAACTTTTTCAACACGATGAAAATACATTAAAGATGCTAAATTGTGAACGGATATTAAATATTTCAAACAGTTTTGATATAGTGAGGGATTAAAGTAATGTACAAAAAGGAAACGCTAAAAGCCTCATCTTTTAAAAATGTAATTATACACCATTTATTTCTATATAAAGGATACAAATATCACAACTAAACCCATTTTATTCTTTTTTCAATTTAAGAATTACTTATACGTTTAAAAATAGCAATTGTACTCTTTAGTCCCATAAAAGTCAAGTCATACATAGGGCTATACTGCCCTCTTGTGTTCAAAATCAGGTAGGCCTATTGTATCTATATAAAAATATACTAGGTATGTGACGGTGAGAATATTTTACCACCGGTTAATCAACGGGTTAATCAACGTTAATCAATGTTGTGGAATATTTTGAGTGTATCATAAAATCAGAATAAAGTAAGACAAGTAATATTTTCTGTCTTCTATATATATATATATATATATATATATATATTTGTGTGTATATGTATGTATGTATGTATGTATATATATATATATATATATATATATATATATATATATATATAAATATAGCTGCGAGCAGCGATGAAGGGCCAAAGCCGGCGGCACCGCCACCCCGGTGCCTTTAGGTAACTAAAGGCACCGGGGTTGCGGTGCCACCGGCTTGGGCCCGTAATCGCTGCTCGCAGCTATATTTATATATATATATATATATATATATATATATATATATTTTATTATTATTATTATTATTATTTTTCTGTCAACCTTTCGGGCACTTTTGAGACCCTTAACGTGCTCGAAAACTCTTGAAACTTTGCACACGGGTCAGAACCCGCGGCCATCAGGGCCGGGCTGAAGCTGGTACCCGGGCGTGGCAGGGGGGCTCGACAGCGCCCCCTTGAACAGGGTCCGAAAACTTGGTCCATAAATCAGACACGCTTGCATGTAATAATATGAAACTCGGTACACATATAGATCTCATCGGGCCGAACAACTTTCGTACTTTTACTTTTTATGCCAGCCCAACAGGAAGTCGGCTATTATGGGTTGTTTTGAAATGCATGCTGTGGAATTTAATGTACTCCTCCTAGGGAACTCATCCATTCGCCTCCAATCTCAGTCAGCATGAAGTCAAGACATTGAGGATGCTAAATTGCGGACGGATTTTTGATATCTCGAACGGTTTGGCCGTGGCGAGGAAACGAATTTATGGCGAATAATGGAAACAGGAAGTGTGTTATAACTTCTGCATACATTAACTGATCTTGATTAAACTTCAGCAGTGTGTTTTTTGTAAGAGGCCGATCACATGGATGTGACTATTGTGAGTCAAAGTTATAGCGCCACCAACTGGCAGCAGGAAGTGTGTCACTTTCAAAATGCTTTGAAATCACCCTCTTATTTTTACCCGATTTGCTTCAAACTTTATGTGTATAATGTAGATACACGGCAGATGTAGACCTGTGAAAGGTTTATTGATATCTTAAATACTGTTGCCGTGGCAACGCATCAAACTTTAATATTCTTTTCAGATGCTTTTGAGACTCTTAACATACTTGAAATTGGATGAAACTCGACAGACACATCACATTTATTATCCAGTAGACATGTGCAAAGTTTCAGAAACGGGCGTGGTGAGGGGCTCAGTAGCGCCACCTTTAGTCAAAAATGGGAGCTTAGTTTTAAGTAGAGTCACAAAAATCGTTATGTATATTGTTCTCATCAAGCCGGACAACTTTCTAATTTATAGTCATAAGCTGTGACCAACAGGAAGTGAGATATTTTGGTTTGAATGTGATTTTTTGGAGAATTCTCTCCCTCTCTCTCTCTGCCTCTGCGTCTCTGTGTGTGTGAGGGGTGGGCGGATTTGTCTTTTGAGTGAGATTTGTTTAAAATTCCTGTTTTTCAAGGTTTCAGGGTCTTTTGGGGCCTTTAACGTGCTCGAAAACTCTTGAAACTTTGCACACAGGTCAGAACCCGCGGCCATCAGGGCCGGGCTGAAGCTGGTACCCGGGCGTGGCAGGGGGGCTCAACAGCGCCCCCTGGAACGGGATCCGAACACTTGTCCATAAATCAAACACACTTGCATGTAATGATATGAAACTCGGTACACATATAGATCTCATCGGGCCGAACAACTTTCGTGCTCTAAATTTTACGCCAGCCCAACAGGAAGTCGGCAATTATGGGTTGTTTGGAGAACGCTTGCTGTGGAATTTGAAACACTTCTCCTAGAGAATTAATTAAATCGCCACCAAACTCGGTGAGCATGAAGTCAAGACATTGAGGATGCTAAATTGCGGACGGATTTTTGATATCTCAAACGGTTTGGCCGTGGCGAGGACACGAATTTATGGCGAGAAAAGAGAAACACGAAGTGTTATAACTTCTGCACACATTAACTGATCTTGATGAAACTTCAGCAGTGTGTTCGTGGTAAGAGGGCGATCAGATGGATGTGACTATTGTGAGTCAAAGTTATAGCGCCACCAACTGGCAGCAGGAAGTGTGTCACTTTCAAAATGTTTTTGACAAAAGTGGGGGGGTTAGTTTTACCCACAATTACAAAAATCAGTACGTATATTGGTCTCATCGAGCCGGACAACTTTCTAATTGACAGTTATTAGCTACGACCAACAGGGTGTCAGATATTTTGGTCTGAATATGGATTTTTTGTTAAATCAGAGTTTTTAGTTACTCCTCCTAAAAGGTTTATTTTATTCCCACCAAACTTTTTCAACATGATAAAAATATATTAATGATGCTAAATTGTAAACGGATATTGAATATCTCAAACGGTTTTGCTATGGCGAGGGATTAAATTAATGTCAAAAAGGAAGCAGGAAACATCTCATAACTTCTAAAAATGTAATTATACACCATTTATTTTTATATAAAATTATACGAATATTAGAACTAAACCTATTTTATTCTGTTTTTGCAATTCAAGAAGTATGAAAAAGTTAAAAACAGGCTATTTAGTGCTATTTGGTTCAACAAAAAAGCAAACATAGGGCTATACTGCCCTCTTGTGTCCAAAAGGATATCAAAATAGTATTTAAAACGTTTTACTAGGTAGGCCTATTGTATTTAAATATAAATTTATTAGGTATATGACTGTGAGGATATTTTCCCATCGGTTAATCGACGTGTGACATGAGCGGGTGCTTTTAAATCGCTAATATAAAAGTGAAAGTAAAAAACGGACGTCCGCACGGACATTGATAATGGTGCACGTTGGAAAAAATGACACTTTTAAACATAACACTAAACCGCCATTAGGTGTCGCCAGGCGACCATCTTAATGAGCGAGTCATTGATTCATTCGTTCAAACGATTCGTTCCAATGACTGAGTCATTCATGATTGAGACAGATGTTTATGGATTGACCATTGAATCTTTAAGTCAACCGATTCGTTTCAAAATGCTGAATCATTCAGTAATGAGAAAACAAGTTGCTGTGAGATGCGCAATGGTTCTGCTGTGATCTTTGTTTAACTATTTTTGCTGCTGAAACAGAACAAAAACAGTCAATATTGCATCTAAAATGTAAGTGACTTAATTGTAACTGTTTATTAACCTGTTGTATGAAATCAATGTCACAGTTTCAATCGTGATTGTATTCAGGAAATAGTTGGCTACTCGTCAAGTGAGGTTGCTTAACTCTATCATATGTTATAAAATATATAAAAACTCCATATTTGTAATTTTTATAGTCAGTATGTTGTTAACTGGTTTGCTTTTTTGTGTGCTGCGCTCATTTGTTTACAATTCTCCTGGAGAAGCAGCATGAGCCTCAGCAGTGCAACCTTGTTACCATTGATCAGTAATACATTCATTTTTAACTGCTGATTGCAACTTAAAATGAATGTTATGAAATTAGAATAATCTCTCGTTTTAGTGACTCCCAAGTTATTTTTTTGTTATTGACGTTCTAATCAGGCTATACTCTGGTCGGGCAAGTAAAATTCTCTTTCAGGTAGGCCTATTGTATTTATATATAAATATATTAGGGATGTGACTGTGATAAAATTTTCCCACCGGTTAATCGACGTGTGACACCGCTTTCAATAAGTTTTTTCATTGTTCTAATCAGGTCAGGCAAGTAAAACTATCTGTGTCTTATCCATTACATTTTTATATAATATATATACACTACTGTTCAAAAATTTGGGGTCAGTAAGATTTTTAAGCGAGGTTTCTTCTGCTCACCAAGGCTGCATTTATTTGATTAAAAATACAAACAAAAACAGTAATATTGTAAAATAGTATTCCAATTTAAAACAGCTGCTTTCTATTTTAATATATTTTAAACTGTTATTTATTCCTGTGATCAAAGCTGAGTTTTCAGCATCATTACTCCAGTCGTCACTGTCACATGATCCTTCAGAAATTATTCTAATATGATGATGATTGCTCAAGAAACATTCATTATTATTTTAAATGTCGAAAACAGTTGTGTACAGTCTTTGATGAATAGAAAGTTCAAAAGAACAGCATTTATCTGAAATCTAAAGCTTTTGTAACATTAAACACTACCGTTCAGAAGTTTGGGGTCAGTAATAATTTTAATTTTATTTTTGGGGGAAAGAAATAAAATAAATCAATACTTTTATTAATCGAGAATGAGTTAAACTGATCAAAAGTTACAGTACAGACATTTAAAATGTTAAAAAAAAAAATTATATTTGAAATAAATGCTGTTCTTTTGAACTTTACATTCATCAACGCATTTTGAAAAAAAATCTGTACACAACTGTTTTCAACATTGAAAATAATAATTAATATTTATTGATTGACCATCAATCATCATATTAGAATGATTTCTGAAGGATCATGTGACACTGAAGATGGGAGTAATGATGCTGAAAACTCAGCTTTGATCACATAAATTAATTACAGTGTAAAATATTTTAAAATAGAAAACAGCTGTTTTAAATTGGAATAATATTTCACAATATTACTGTTTTTGTTTGTATTTTTAATCAAATAAATGCAGCCTTGGTGAGCAGAAGAGACTTCTCCTAAAAACATTAAAAATCTTCCTGACCCCAAACTTTTGAACGGGATATGTTTGTATAATATATATATATATATATATATATATATATATATATATATATATATATATATAGCTGCGAGCAGCGATGGAGGGCCAAAGCCGGCGGTACCGCCACCCCGGTGCCTTTGGGTAACTAAAGGCACCGGGGTTGCGGTGCCACCGGCTTGGGCCCGTAATCGCTGCTTGCAGCTATATTTATTATTATTTTTTTGTCAAACTTTCGGGCACTTTTGGGGCCCTTAACATGCTCAAAAACTCTTGAAATTTTGTACACACGTCAGAACCTGTGGCCATCAGGGCCGGGCTGAAGCTGGTACCCGGGCGTGGCAGGGGTGCTCGACAGCGCCCCCTGGAATGGTGTCCGAAAACTTGGTCCATAAATCAAACACGCTTGCATGTAATAATATGAAACTCAGTACACATATAAATCTCATCGGGTCGAACAACTTTCGTGCTCTAAGTTTTACACCAGCCCAACAGGAAGTCGGTTATTATACGTTGTTTGGAAAACACATACAATGGAATGTGAAATACTCCTCCTACAGAATTCATCTGATCCCCACCAAACTCGGTCAGCGTGAAGTCAAGACATTGAGGATGCTAAATTGCGGACGGATTTTTGATATCTCGAACGGTTTGGCCGTGGCGAGGAAACGAATTTATGGCGAATAATGGGACACAGGAAGTGTGCTATAACTTCTGCATACATTAACTGATCTTGATGAAACTTCCGCAGTGTGTTCATTGTAAGAGGCCGATCACATGGATGTGACTATTGTGAGTCAAAGTTATAGCGCCACCAACTGGCAGCAGGAAGTGTGTCACTTTCAAAATGCTTTGAAGTCACCGTCTTAATTTTACCCGATTTGCTTCAAACTTTATGTGTATAATGTAAACACACGGCAGATGTAGACCTGTGAAAGGATTATTGATATCTTAGACACTGTTGCCGTGGCAACGCATCAAATTTTAATATTCTTTTCGGATGCGTTTGAGACTCTTAGCATGCTTGAAATTGGATGAAACTCGACAGACACATAACACTTATTAGCCAGTAGACATGTGAAAAGTTTCAGAAACGGACGTGGCAGGGGGGCTCAACAGCGCCCTCTTGAACAGGGTCTGAAAACTTGGTCCATATATCAAACACGCTTGCATGAATTAATATGAAACTCGGTACACATATAGATTTCATCGGGCCGAACAACTTTCCCTCTGTCAAGTTTCACGCCAGCCCAACAGGAAGTCGGCTATTATGGGTTGTTTGGAAAACGCTTGCTGTGGAATTTGATGTACTCCTCCTAGAGAATTCATTCAATCACCTCCTAACTCAGTCAGCATGAAGTCAAGACATTGAGGATGCTAAATTGCGGATGGATTTTTGATATCTCGAACAGTTTGGCCGTGGCGAGGAAACAAATTTATGGCGAGAAAAGAGAGAGACGAAGTGTAATAACTTCTGCATACAGTAACTGATCTTGATGAAACTTTAGCAGTGTGTTCGTGGTAAGAGACCGATCAGATGGATGTAACTATTGTGAGTCAAAGTTATAGCGCCACCAACTGGCAGCAGGAAGTGTGTCACTTTCAAAATGTTTTTGACAAAAGTGGGGGGGTTAGTTTTACCCATAATTACAAAAATCAGTACGTATATTGGTCTCATTGAGCCGGACAACTTTCTAATTTACAGTCATTAGCTCTGACCAACAGGAAGTCAGATATTTTGGTTTGAATGTGAATTTATTTGAAAATTCAGCCTCTGCATTTTTACCCACTCCTGCTAAGTGGCTTATTTTATTCACACCAAACTTTTTCAACATGATGAAAATACATTAAAGATGCTAAATTGTGAACGGATATTGAATATCTCAAATGGTTTTGATATGGCGAGGGATTAAAGTAACGTAAAAAAAAGAATCAGAAAACATCTCATATCTTCAAAAAATGTAATTATACACCATTTATTTTTATATAAAATTATACAAATATCAGAACTAAACCCAATTTTGGGTTTATTCAGTTTTTTCAATTCAAGAATTATGTACAAGTTTAAAATCAGCCAGAATGCGCTATTTAGTAAAAAAAAGAAAAAAAAAGTCATACATAGGGCTATACTGCCCTCTTGTGTTCAAAATCAGGTAGGCCCATTATATATTGTATTTATATATAAATATATTAGCGATGTGACTGAGAATTTTTTTCCCACTGGTTATCGATGTGTGACACTGCGGCGGGGGCTTTTAAATCACTAACTTAAAGGGATACTCCACTTTAAATAAAAAATTCTGTCATCATATACTCACCCTCATGTTGTTTCAATCCTTTATGAATTTCTTTCTTCTGCTGAACAGAAAGGAAGATATTTAGAAGAATGTCAGTAACCAGACAGTTTCTGGTCTCATTGACTTCCATAGTATACATTATTTCCTAATTCCTACTATGGAAGTCAATGGGATCAGAAACTGTCTGGTTACTGACATTCTTCTAAATATCTTCCTTTCTGTTCAGCAGAAGAAAGTAATTCATAAAGGATTAAAACAACATGAGGGTGAGTATATGATGACTTTCATTTTAAAGTGGAGTATCCCTTTAAAAGCGAAAGTGAAATACGGACGTCCAGTAGGAATGAACTAAAAAACATTCACTCTGTTCTGCTCGTTCCTCGCTGTAGACGCGTTATTGCCCGTGCAGCCGTAAGCATTTTAGTTTCATTTAAAAAATAGCGCCATTTCAGTGGTGGGATTGCTTGAATGTTTTATTTACAAAAGCACAGTGTTGTGTTTTAATGCGAGTGTACATAAATATAAGTAAACACACTGCAGTTTAAATGATGTCCTGTATGAACAAAACGACGGAGTAGCCTATGTTTTTATGTTTCCACTGTTCGAACGCGCCCACGCCTCACACACACACACACACTGTGCATTCCAGCATTGCAATCTTGACATCGCAGCCAATTCATTATAGCCGTAATAAAATATAATAATAAATATAAATAGTCAACCTATTTGCAGCAAATGATTGTAGATTTCAGATCAATATATTTGTTTTCCTTACAATTTTAATCAACACTAACTTTATTCTCATCTGAATTATAAATAATTCATTCCTGTATAAAATAATACTACCATTAAAAAAATACATTTGATTGTCTTTTTTAATCAATGGAGAATGTGTGACTTAAAAATAAACAGATTAGTGCTTGTTTTGAGGACAAGAAATGAAAACCAATGCAATATGATGAATGTCCAAAAGATGGCACCGACAGACTGCTTTTAAATGGGGTTGGATTTTTTTTTTTTTTTTTTTTTTTTTTTTTAACTGTGTGTGTGTGTGTGTGTGTGTGTGTGTGTGAGAGAGAGAGAGATTTTGGTTGGGTGGCAGTTGTAGGTTACAGTTTGACAAGAGTTTATAGTTTGACAAAGCACAATGTTGTTTTATTGCGAGTGTACACAAATATAAATGACGGAGTATGTTTTTATGTCTCCATTGTTTGACTAAGCCACAGACACACACACACACACACACACACACACACACACACACACACACACACACACACACACACACACACACACACACACACACACACACACACACAACAACAACAACAACAACAACAACATATTGTGCATTCCAGCATTGCAATCTTGACATCGCAGCCTGTTCATTATAGCCTTAATAAAATAAAATAGTCACCCTAACAAATAAAAATTACACTTACAATTTTTTTTAAAGTGACAAGACAGAGAATATTACTTGTCGGATGTATATATATATATATATATATATATATATATATATATATATATATATATATATATATATATATATAAATATAGCTGCGAGCAGCGATGGAGGGCCCAAGCCGGTGACACCGCCACCCCGGTGGCTTTAGTGTAACTAAAGGCACCAGGGTGGCGGTGCCACCGGCTTGGGCCCGCAATCGCTGCTCGCAGCTATATTTATTATTATTATTTTGTCAACCTTTCGGGCACTTTTGGGGCCCTTAACATGCTCGAAAACTCTTGAAACTTTGCACACAGGTCAGAACCCGCGGCCATCAGGGCCGGGCTGAAGCTGGTACCCGGGCGTGGCAGGGGGGCTCGACAGCGCCCCCTGGAACGGGATCCGAACACGTGTCCATAAATCAAACACGCTTGCATGTAATAATATGAAACTCGGTACACATATAGAACTCATCGGGCCGAACAACTTTCGTGCTCTAAGTTTTACGCCAGCCAAACAGGAAGTCGGCTATTTAGGGTTGTTTGGAAACGCATCCTGTGGAATTTAATGTACTCCTCCTAGGGAATTCATCGATTCGCCTCCAAACTCGGTGTGCATGAAGTCAAGACATTGAGGATGCTAAATTGCGGACGGATTTTTGATATCTCGAACGGTTTGGCCGTGGCGTGGAAACGAATTTATGGCGAAAAAATGAAACAGGAAGTGTGTTATAACTTCTGCATACATTAACTGATCTTGATGAAACTTCAGCAGTGTGTTCGTGGTAAGAGGCCGATCACATGGATGTGACTATTGTGAGTCAAAGTTATAGCGCCACCAACTGGCAGCAGGAAGTGTGTCACTTTCAAAATGCTTTGAAATCACCCTCTTATTTTTACCCGATTTGCTTCAAACTTTATGTGTATAATGTAAACACACGGCAGATGTAGACCTGTGAAAGGATTTTTGATATCTTTAATACTGTTGCCATGGCAACGCTTCAAACTTTAATATTCTTTTTTGATGCTTTTGAGACTCTTAACATACTTGAAATTGGATGAAACTCGACAGACACATCACATTTATTAGCCCGTAGACATGTGCAAAGTTTCAGAAACGGGCGTGGTGAGGGGCTCAGTAGCGCCACCTTTAGTCATAAGTGGGGGGGTTAGTTTTATCAACAGCAACAAAACTTGGTATGTGTATTGTTCTCATCAAGACGGACAACTTTCTAATTTACATGAATTATCTCTGACCAACAGGAAGAGAGATATTTTGGTTTGAATGTAGATTTTCTGAAGAATTTTCTCTCCCTCTCTTTGTGTCTCTGTGTGTGTGAGGGGAGGGGGGGGGGATTTGACTATTGCTTTTATATTGTTAATCAAGGTTTCAGGGGCTTTTGGGGTCTTTTGGGGTCCTTAACGTGCTCAAAAACTCTTGAAACTTTGCACACAAGTCAGAACCCCCTCCCATCAGGGATGGGCTGAAGCTGGTACCCGGGCGTGGCAGGGGGGCTCAACAGCGCCCCCTTGAACGGGGTCCCAAAACTTGGTCCATAGATCAAACACGCTTGCATTAATTAATATGAAACTCGGTACACATATAGATCTCATCGGGCCGAACAACTTTCCCCCGGTCAAGTTTTACGCCAGCCCAACAGGAAGTCGGCTATTATGGGTTGTTTGGAAAACGCTTGCTGTGGAATGCGAAGTACTCCTCCTAGAGAATTCATCCAATCCCCACCAAACTCGGTGTGCATGAAGTCAAGACATTGAGGATTCTAAATTGCGGACGGATTTTTGATATCTCGAACGGTTTGGCCGTGGCGAGGAAACGAATTTATGGCGAGAAAAGAGAAACACGAAGTGGTATAACTTCTGCATACATTAACTGATCTTGATGAAACTTCACCAGTGTGTTCGTGGTAAGAGGCCGATCAGATGGATGTAACTATTGTGAGTCAAAGTTATAGCGCCACCAACTGGCAGCAGGAAGTGTGTCACTTTCAAAATGCTTTTGACAAAAGTGGGGGGGTTAGTTTTACCCACAGTTACAAAAATCAGTACGTATATTGGTCTCATCGAGCCGGACAACTTTCTAATATACAGTTATTAGCTTCGACCAATAGGAAGTCAGATATTTTGGTTTGAATGTGGATTAATTTGCAAATTCAGCCTCTGCTTTTTACCCACTCCTGCTAAGTGGTTTTTTTTTTATTCACACCAAACTTTTTTAACACGATGAAAATACATTAAAGATGCTAAATTGTGAACGGATATTAAATATTTCAAACGGTTTTGACATGGCGAGGGATTAAAGTAATGTCCAAAAAGGAAACACTAAAAATCTTCTAAAAATGTAATTATATACCATTTATTTCTATATAAAAGAATACAAATATCACAACTAAACCCATTTTATTCTGTTTTTGCAATTCAAGAAGAATGAAAAAGTTAAAACAGGCTATTTAGTGCTATTTGGTTCAACAAAAAAGCAAACATAGGGCTATACTGCCCTCTTGTGTCCAAAAGGACATCAAAATAGTATATAAAACTTTTTACCAGGTAGGCCAATATTGTATTTAAATATACATTTATTAGGTATGTGTCTGAGGATATTTTCCCACCGGTTAATCGACGTGTGACACGAGTGGGTGCTTTTAAATCGCTAATATAATAGTGAAAGAAAAATAATGATAATGTTGCACACACAAATCACACACATGTGGGAAAGAATGATGCTTTTAAACAACACTAAACCGCCATTAGGTGTCGCCAGGCATCCATCTTAATAAGCGAGTCATTGATTCATTCGTTCAAACGATTCGTTCGAATGAGTCGATCATGATTAAGATAGATGTTTATGGATTGATCATTCAATCTTTGAGTCAACCGATTCGTTAAAAATGCTGAATCATTCAGTTATGAGAAAACACGTGATGCGTGATGGTTCTGCCGTGATCTTTGTTTAACTATTTTCGCTGCTGAAACAGAACAAAAACAGTCAACATTGCATCTAAAATGTAAGTGACTTAATTGTAACTGTTTATTAACCTGTTGTATGAAATCTAGGGGTGGGAGAAAAAAATTATTCTTAGATGCATCGCGATGCGGACGTGGACGATTCTGAATCGATTCACAAATGTCAAAAAATCGATTCTCTAAAAAAATATTTTTCTAATAACGTAATATTGACGGAAGGCAAAAGGCGGAACTCTAAGCGGACGTGCGTGCAGTCTGTGGCGCGCACATAACAGAGAAGTTTCTTCTGCTCACCAAGGCTGCATTTATTTGATTAAAAATACAAACAAAAACAGTAATATTGTAAAATATTATTCCAATTTAAAACAGCTGCTTTCTATTTTAATATATTTTAAACTGTTATTTATTCCTGTGATCAAAGCTGAGTTTTCAGCATCATTACTCCAGTCGTCACTGTCACATGATCCTTCAGAAATTATTCTAATATGATGATTGATACTCAAGAAACATTCATTATTATTTTAAATGTCGAAAACAGTTGTGTACAGTCTTTGATGAATAGAAAGTTCAAAAGAACAGCATTTATCTGAAATCTAAAGCTTTTGTAACGTTAAACACTACCGCTCAAAAGTTTTGGGTTAGTAATAATTAAAATTTTATTTTTTGGGGAAATAAATAAAATAAATCAGTACTTTTATTTATGAAGGATGAGTTAAACTGATCAACAGTTACAGTAAAGACATTTATAATGTTAAAAATATATATATTTGAAATATATGCTGTTCTTTTGAACTTTACATTCATCAAAGCATTTTGAAAAAAAAAATCTGTACACAACTGTTTTCAACATTGAAAATAATAATGAATATTTATTGAGACTCAATCATCATATTAGTATGATTTCTGAAGGATCATGTGACACTGAAGACTGGAGTAATGATGCTGAAAACTCAACTTTGATCACAGAAATGAATTACTATGTAAAATATTTAAAAATTGAAAACAGCTGTTTTAAATTGGAATAATATTTCACAATATTACTGTTTTTGTTTGTATTTTTAATCAATAAATGCAGCCTTGGTGAGCAGAAGAGACTTCTCCTAAAAACATTAAAAATCTTACTGACCCCAAACTTTTGAACAATAATATATATATATATATATATATATATATATATATATATACATATATATGTATGTGTGTGTATGTATGTATGTATGTATATATATATATATATATATATATATATATATATATATATATAAATATAGCTGCGAGCAGCGATGGAGGGCCCAAGCCGGCGGTACCGCCACCCCGGTGCCTTTAGGGTTGCGGTGCCACCGGCTTGGGCCCGTAATCGCTGCTCGCAGCTATATTTATTATTATTATTATTATTATTATTATTATTTTGTCAACCTTTCGGCCACTTTTGGGGCCCTTAACATGCTCGAAAACTCTTGAAATTTTGCACACAGGTCAGAACCCGCGGCCATCAGGGCCGGACTGAAGCTGGTACCCGGGCGTGGCAGGGGGGCTCGACAGCGCCCCCTGGAACGGGATCCGAACACTTGTCCATAAATCAGACACGCTTGCATGTAAAAATATGAAACTCGGTACACATATAGAACTCATCGGGCCGAACAACTTTCGTGCTCTAAGTTTTACGCCAGCCCAACAGGAAGTCGGCTATTTAGGGTTGTTTGGAAACGCATGCTGTGGAATTTAATGTACTCCTCCTAGGGAATTCATCGATTCGCCTCCAAACACGGTGTGCATGAAGTCAAGACATTGAGGATGCTAAATTGCGGACGGATTTTTGATATCTCGAACGGTTTGGCCGTGGCGAGGAAACGAATTTATGGCGAAAAAATGAAACAGGAAGTGTGTTATAACTTCTGCATACATTAACTGATCTTGATGAAACTTCAGCAGTGTGTTCGTTGTAAGAGGCCGATCGCACAGATGTGACTATTGTGAGTCAAAGTTATAGCGCCACCAACAGGCAGCAGGAAGTACATCACTATTAAAATGCTTTGAAATCACTGTCTTATTTTTACCAGATTTGCTTCAAACTTTATGTGTACAATGTAGACACACGGCAGATGTAAACCTGTGAAAGGATTATTGATATCTTAGATACTGTTGCCGTGGCAACGCATCAAACTTTAATATTCTTTTTTTATGCTTTTGAGACTCTTAACATACTTGAAATTGCATGAAACTCGACAGACACATCACATTTATTATCCAGTAAACATGTGCAAAGTTTCAGAAACGGGCGTGGTGAGGGGCTCAGTAGCGCCACCTTTAGTCATAAGTGGGGGTGTTAGTTTTATCAACAGCAACAAAACTTGGTATGTGTATTGTTCTCATCAAGACGGACAACTTTCTAATTTACATGAACCATCTCTGACCAACAGGAAGAGAGATATTTTGGTTTGAATGTGGATTTTCTGAAGAATTTTCTCTCCCTCTCTGTGTCTGTGTGTGTGTGAGGGGAGGGGGGGATTTGACTATTGCTTTTATATTGTTAATCAAGGTTTCAGGGGCTTTTGGGGTCCTTAACGTGCTCAAAAACTCTTGAAACTTTGCACACAGGTCAGAACCCACGGCCATCAGGGCCGGGCTGAAGCTGGGACCCGGGCGTGGCTGGGGGGCTCAACAGCGCCTCCTTGAACGGGGTTCTAAAACTTGATCCATATATCAAACACGCTCGCATGAATTAATATGAAACTCGGTACACATATAGATCTCATCGGGCCGAACAACTTTACCCCGGTCAAGTTTTACGCCAGCCCAACAGGAAGTCGGCTATTATGGGTTGTTTGGAAAACGCTTGCTGTGGAATGTGAAATACTCCTCCTAGAAAATTCACCGTGCCCCCTTCAAACTCGGTGTGGATGTAGTCAAGACATTGAGGATGCTAAATTGCGGACGGATTTTTGATATCTCGAACGGTTTGGCTGTGGCGAGGAATCGAATTTATGGCGAGAAAAGAGAAACACGGAAGTGGAATAACTTCTGCATACATTAACTGATCTTGATGAAACTTCAGCAGTGTGTTCGTGGTAAGAGGCCGATCAGATGGATGTAGCTATTGTGAGTCAAAGTTATAGCGCCACCAACTGGCAGCAGGAAGTGTGTCACTTTCAACATGCTTTTGACAAAAGTGGGGGGGTTAGTTTTAACTACAGTAAAGAAAAAATAGTTTGTATATTGTTCTCATCAAGCCGGACAACTTTCTAATTTACATTCAATAGCTCTGGCCATCAGGAAGTCAGATATTTTGGTCTGAATGTGGATTTTTTTGCAAAATCAGCCTCTGAATTTTTAGCCACTCCTCTTAAACTATTTATTTTATTCGTACCAAACTTTTTCAACATGATGAAACTACATTAAATATGCTAAATTGTGAATGGATAATAAATATCTCAAACGGTTTTGCTATGGCGAGGGATTAAATAATGTCCAAAAAGGAAACACTAAAAATCTTCTAAAAATGTAATTATATACCATTTATTTCTATATAAAAGTATACAAATATCACAACTAAACCCATTTTATTCTGTTTTTGCAATTCAAGAAGAATGAAAAAGTTAAAACAGGCTATTTAGTGCTATTTGGTTCAACAAAAAAGCAAACATAGGGCTATACTGCCCTCTTGTGTCCAAAAGGACATCAAAATAGTATATAAAACTTTTTACCAGGTAGTCCAATATTGTATTTAAATATACATGTATTAGGTATGTGTCTGAGGATATTTTCCCACCGGTTAATCGACGTGTGACACGAGTGGGTGCTTTTAAATCGCTAATATAATAGTGTAAGAAAAATAATGATAATGTTGCACACACAAATCACACACATGTGGGAAAGAATGATGCTTTTAAACAACACTAAACCGCCATTAGGTGTCGCCAGGCATCCATCTTAATAAGCGAGTCATTGATTCATTCGTTCAAACGATTCGTTCGAATGAGTCGATCATGATTAAGACAGATGTTTATGGATTGATCATTCAATCTTTGAGTCAACCGATTCGTTAAAAATGCTGAATCGTTCAGTTATGAGAAAACACGTGATGCGTGATGGTTCTGCCGTGATCTTTGTTTAACTATTTTCGCTGCTGAAACAGAACAAAAACAGTCAACATTGCATCTAAAATGTAAGTGACTTAATTGTAACTGTTTATTAACCTGTTGTATGAAATCTAGGGGTGGGAGAAAAAATGTATTCTTAGATGCATCGCGATGCGGACGTGGACGATTCTGAATCGATTCACAAATGTCAAAAAATCAATTCTCTAAAAAAATATTTTCTAATAACGTAATATTGACGGAAGGCAAAAGGCGGAACTCTAAGCGGACGTGCGTGCAGTCTGTGGCGCGCACATAACAGAGAAGTTTCTTCTGCTCACCAAGGCTGCATTTATTTGATTAAAAATACAAACAAAAACAGTAATATTGTAAAATATTATTCCAATTTAAAACAGCTGCTTTCTATTTTAATATATTTTAAACTGTTATTTATTCCTGTGATCAAAGCTGAGTTTTCAGCATCATTACTCCAGTCGTCACTGTCACATGATCCTTCAGAAATTATTCTAATATGATGATTGATACTCAAGAAACATTCATTATTATTTTAAATGTCGAAAACAGTTGTGTACAGTCTTTGATGAATAGAAAGTTCAAAAGAACAGCATTTATCTGAAATCTAAAGCTTTTGTAACGTTAAACACTACCGCTCAAAAGTTTTGGGTTAGTAATAATTAAAATTTTATTTTTTGGGGAAATAAATAAAATAAATCAGTACTTTTATTTATGAAGGATGAGTTAAACTGATCAACAGTTACAGTAAAGACATTTATAATGTTAAAAATATATATATTTGAAATATATGCTGTTCTTTTGAACTTTACATTCATCAAAGCATTTTGAAAAAAAAAAAAATCTGTACACAACTGTTTTCAACATTGAAAATAATAATGAATATTTATTGAGCATCAATCATCATATTAGTATGATTTCTGAAGGATCATGTGACACTGAAGACTGGAGTAATGATGCTGAAAACTCAACTTTGATCACAGAAATGAATTACTATGTAAAATATTTAAAAATTGAAAACAGCTGTTTTAAATTGGAATAATATTTCACAATATTACTGTTTTTGTTTGTATTTTTAATCAATAAATGCAGCCTTGGTGAGCAGAAGAGACTTTTTCTAAAAACATTAAAAATCTTACTGACCCCAAACTTTTGAACAATAATATATATATATATATATATATATATGTATGTGTGTGTATGTATGTATGTATGTATATGTATATATATATATATATATATATATATATATATAAATATAGCTGCGAGCAGCGATGGAGGGCCAAAGCCGGCGGTACCGCCACCCCGGTGCCTTTAGGTAACTAAAGGCACCGGGGTTGCGGTGCCACCGGCTTGGGCCCGTAATCGCTGCTCGCAGCTATATTTTATTATTATTATTATTATTATTATTATTTTGTCAACCTTTCGGGCACTTTTGGGGCCCTTAACATGCTCAAAAACTCTTGAAATTTTGCACACACGTCAGAACCTGCGGCCATCAGGGCCGGACTGAAGCTGGTACCCGGGCGTGGCACGGCGGCTCGACAGCGCCCCCTGGAATGGTGTCTGAAAACTTGGTCCATAAATCAAACACGCTTGCATGTAATAATATGAAACTCAGTACACATATAGATCTCATCGGGCCGAACAACTTTCGTGCTCTAAGTTTTACACCAGCCCAACAGGAAGTCGGTTATTATACGTTGTTTGGAAAACGCATACAATGGAATGTGAAATACTCCTCCTAGGGAATTCATCCGAACACCACCAAACTCGGTGTGAATGAAGTCAAGACATTGAGGATGCTAAATTGCGAACGGATTTTTTATATCTCGAACGGTTTGGCCGTGGCGAGGAAACGAATTTATGGCGAATAATGGGACACAGGAAGTGTGTTATAACTTCTGCATACATTAACTGATCTTGATGAAACTTCAGCAATGTGTTCGTGGTAAAAGGCCGATCAGATGGATGTAATTATTGTGAGTCAAAGTTATAGCGCCACCAACTGGCAGCAGGAAGTTTGTCACTTTCAAAATGCTTTGAAATCACCCGCTTAGTTTTACCCGATTTGCTTCAAACTTTATGTGTATAATGTAGATACACGGCAGATGTAGACCTGTGAAAGGATTATTGATATCTTAGATACTGTTGCCGTGGCAACGCATCAAACTTTAATGTTCTTTTCGGATGCGTTTGAGACTCTTAGCATGCTTGAAATTGGATGAAACTCGACAGACACATAACACTTATTAGCCAGTAGACATGTGAAAAGTTTCAGAAACGGGCGTGGCAGGGGGGCTCAACAGCGCCCCCTTGAACGGGGTCTGAAAACTTGGTCCATATATCAAACACGCTTGCATGAATTAATATGAAACTCGGTACACATATAGATGTCATCGGGCCGAACAACTTTCCCTCTGTCAAGTTTCACGCCAGCCCAACAGGAAGTCGGCTATTATGGGTTGTTTGGAAAACGCTTGCTGTGGAATGTGATGTACTCCTCCTAGAGAATTCATTCAATCACCTCCAAACTCAGTCAGCATGTAGTCAAGACTTTGAGGATGCTAAATTGCGGACGGATTTTTGATATCTTGAACGGTTTGGCCGTGGCGAGGAATCAAATTTATGGCGAGAAAAGAGAAACACGAAGTGGAATAACTTCTGCATACATTAACTGATCTTGATGAAACTTCAGCAGTGTGTTCGTGGTAAGAGGCCGATCAGATGGATGTAGCTATTGTGAGTCAAAGTTATAGCGCCACCAACTGGCAGCAGGAAGTGTGTCACTTTCAACATGCTTTTGACAAAAGTGGGGGGATTAGTTTTAACTACAGTAAAAAAAAAATTGTTTGTATATTGTTCTCATCAAGCCGGACAACTTTCTAATTTACATTCATTAGCTCCAGCCATCAGGAAGTCAGATATTTTGGTCTGAATGTGGATTTTTTTTGCTAAATCAGCCTCTGAATTTTTAGCCACTCCTCTTAAACTATTTATTTTATTCCCACCAAACTTTTTCAACATGATGAAAATACATTAAATATGCTAAATTGTGAATGGATAATAAATATCTTAAACGGTTTTGCTATGGCGAGGGATTAAAGTAATGTCCAAAAAGGAAACACTAAAAATCTTCTAAAAATGTAATTATATACCATTTATTTCTATATAAAAGTATACAAATATCACAACTAAACCCATTTTATTCTGTTTTTGCAATTCAAGAAGAATGAAAAAGTTAAAAACAGGCTATTTAGTGCTATTTGGTTAAACAAAAAAGCAAACATAGGGCTATACTGCCCTCTTGTGTCCAAAAGGACATCAAAATAGTATATAAAACTTTTTACCAGGTAGGCCAATATTGTATTTAAATATACATTTATTAGGTATGTGTCTGAGGATATTTTCCCACCGGTTAATCGACGTGTAACACCGCTGGGGGCTTTTGAATTGCCAACTTAAAAACGAAAGTAAAATATGTTAGTCCGCACTGACATTGATAGTGGTTGAGCGAGCGTTTCAAATGAATTCCTATAGAAGTAGGAATTAACTGAAAAACGTTCACTCTGTTCTGCTCGTTCCTCACCGTGGATGCGCACCGTTTTAAATCGCTAATATGAGCATTTTAGTTTAATTTTAAAATTAGCACCTTTTGGGGGGAGGATTGCTTGAAATTATTTTACAAAAGCACAATGTTGTGTTTTATTGCGACTGTACACAAATATAAGTTAACACTTTGCAGTTTGAATGTCGTCCTTTATAATGACGGAGTATGTTTTTTTTTTTCAATCGCACCCACGCCACACACACACACACACACACGGTTTACTATCTTTGTTGGGACTCTCCATAGACTTAATGGTTTTATACTGTACAAACTGTATATTCTATCTCCTCACACTAACCCTAGCCCTAAACCTACCTATCACAGAAAACTTTCTGCATTTTTACATTTCCAAAAAAAACTCATTCTGTATGATTTATAAGCTTGTTTACCCATGGGGACCTCTATTTAGGTCCCCACTGTGACACGAGTCCCCATGAGTCGGTGTGCATTCAGGTTGAAGTCCCCACCGGGATAGAAAAACATGAACACACACACACACACACACACACACACACACACACACACACACACACACACACACACACACACACACACACATTCCAGCATTGTAATCTTGACATCGCAGCCTGTTCATTATAGCCTTCATAAAATATAATAATAAAATAGTCAACCTAACATATAAAAATTACACTGCTCTAAATAGTCAGTAGTACAATTCATACATTCACAGTAAGCACCGCTCCACTGTGATGTTTCCAAGCACATTTTTGCGCTTGTGAAGAGGATGATTTTTTCCATCGATATTGGAACATGAGTGAAGAACAAAGCCTATAATAAAGAATAGTTTAGCATCCAAATACATCGCAAATGTTGAAACAAGAGGGTTACGTGAGCCCAACACTGCTTTCTTTCATTTTTATTTTTACATTAAATTTAAAGGATTTGTTGTGGAATATTTTGAGTGTATCATAAAATCAGAATAAGGTAAGTCAAGTAATATTTTTGGTCTTTTATATATATATATATAAATATAGCTGCGAGCAGTGATGAAGGGCCAAAGCCGGCGGTACCGCCACCCGGTACCTTTAGGTACCTAGGTAACTAAAGGCACCGGGGTTGCGGTGCCACCGGCTTGGGCCCGTAATCGCTGCTCGCAGCTATATTTAGGGCCCAAGCCCTGAAAGGGCGAAGGCCCTATTGTTTTCGGTAGGATTATTATTAGGGCCCAAGCCCTGAAAGGGCGAAGGCCCTATTGTTTTCGGTAGGATTATTTATTATTAGGGCCCGAGCACCGATGGTGTGAGGACCCTCTTGGAATTGCTCTGTTTTTAGGGCCCGAGCACCGATGGTGTGAGGACCCTCTTGGAATTGCTCTGTTTATTATTACGGCCCGAGCACCGATGGTGTGAGGACCCTCTTGGAATTGCTCTGTTTATTATTATTATTATTATTCTTCTCCGCATTGAATTGCATTTTTGAGGGCCTAAACATGCGCGAAAACTCACGAAACTTTGCACACACAACAGAACTGGCGAAAATTTACATCTGATATAGGTTTCAGAATTGGACGGGGCAAAATGGCTCGATAGCGCCACCTATAAAAGTTCAACGGAGTGCGCCTCCTGCAACGTTCCACGTACGTGCACGAAATTCGGTACATACGTGTAATGACCTAATACCTACAAAAAAGTCTCTTGGAGCATAGCCCTAAACACAACAGGAAGTCAGCCATTTTGAACTTCCTCTCAGATTTTTGTGCAGTTTTTGCCATTTTCAGGCCTCGTACTTTAACGAACTCCTCCTACAGTTTTAATCTGATCATCTTCAAATTTGGTGAGTGTAATCTTAAGGCCTTTGCGACGTTAAATTGCGAAGATCTTGAGTTTTCGTCGAAGGGCGGGTCCTCGGCGGCCTTACAAATTTCGATGTTTCGCCATGAAACAGGAAGTTGCTGTAACTCAGGCATGGAATGTCCAATCTCCCCCAAACTTCACACGTTTGATAAGAGTTCTGTCCTGAACACATGGCCATGCTCATATTCAGTTATAGTCATAGCGCCACCTGCTGGCAACAGGAAGTGACATGTTTAACACTGTTATGGACTCCTAATAACATATAAAAAAGTGCCAGCAAGTGCGAAACATGCTAACAACATACTAGAAGCATGCTAAAACATGCTAGCAAACTCTTAGCTAAGTGCTAAAGCATGCTATTATTGCAATTAAATAGGAATTTGCTGTAACTCAGGCATGGAATGTCCAATCTGCCCCAAACTTCACACTTTTGATAAGCGTTCTGTCCTGAACACATCTACATGATAATATTCAGTTATAGTAATAGCGCCACCTACTGGCAACAGGAAGTGTCATGTTTAACACGTTGATGCCATTCTAGCAACATGTTAAAAATGCCATTGAGGTCTAAACATGCTAGAAACATGTTAAAACATGCTAGCAATACTTAGCTAAGTGCTAAAGCATGCTAATTCAATGAAACAGGATGTTGTTGTTACTCAAGAAGGCAATGTCCAATATGCGCCAAACTTCACACTTTTAATAAACGTTCTGTCCTGAACACATGACCATGCTCATATTCAGTTACAGTCATAGTGCCACCTGCTGGCAACAGGAAGTGACATGTTAAACACTGTTGTGGACATATAAAAACATATAAAAAAAGTGCCAGCAAGTGCTAAACATGCTAACAACATACTAGAAACATGCTAAAACATGCTAGCAAACACTTAGCTAAGTGCTAAAGCATGCTATTGCTGCAATTAAATAGGAATTTGCTGTAACACAGGCATGGAATGTCCAATCTGCCCCAAACTTCACACGTTTGATAAGAGTCATGGCCTGAACACATCTACATGAGAATATTCAGTTATAGTAATAGCGCCACCTGCTGTCAACAGGAAGTGACATGTTTAACACTGTTGTGGTCTCCTAATAACATATATAAAAGAGCCAGCAAGTGCTAAACAGGTTAGCAACATACTAGAAACATGCTAGCAAACACTTAGCTAAGTGATAAAGCATGCTATTACTGCAATTAAATAGGAATTTGCTGTAACTCAGGCATGGAACGTCCAATCTGCCCCAAACTTCACATGTTTGATAAGAATCATGGCCTGAACGCATGCCTATGCTCAAATTCAGTTATAGTAATAGCGCCACCTACTGGCAACAGGAAGTGACATGTTTAACACGTTGATGCCGTTCTAGCAACATGTTAAAAATGCCATTGAGTTCTAAACATGCTAGAAACATATTAAAACATGCTAGCAATACTTAGCTAAGTGCTAAAGCATGCTAATTCAATGAAACAGGACTTTGTTGTTACTCAAGAAGGCAATGTACAATCTACCCCAAACGTCACACGTTTGATAAGAGTTATCTCTTGAACACATGTCCATGCTCATATTTAGTTATAGTCATAGCGCCACCTGCTGGCAACAGGAAGTGACGTTTAACACTGTTCTTGACTCCTAATAACATATAAAAAAATGCCAGTAGGTGCTAAACATCCTACCAACATACTAGAGACATGCTAAAACATAATAGCAAACACTTAGCTAAGTGCTAAAGAATGATATTACTGCAATTAAATATGAATTTGCTGTAACTCAGGCATGGAATGTCCAATCTGCCCCAAACTTCACACTTTTGATAAGCGTTCTGTCCTGAACACATGACCATGCTTATATTCAGTTACAGTCATAGCGCCACCTGCTGGCAACAGGAAGTGACATGTTTAACACTGTTGTGGACTCCTAATAACATATAAAAAAGTGCCAGCAAGTGTTAAACATGCTAACAACATACTAGAAACATGCTAAAACATGCTAGCAAACTCTTAGCCAAGTGCTAAAGCATGCTATTATTGCAATTAAATAGGAATTTGCTGTAACTCAGGCATGGAATGTCCAATCTGCCCCAAACTTCACACTTTTGATAAGAGTCATGGCCTGAACACATCTACATGAGAATGTTCAGTTATAGTAATAGCGCCACCAACTGGCAACAGGAAGTGACATGTTTAACACGTTGATGCCGTTCTAGCAACATGTTAAAACATGCTAACAATGCTTAGCTAAGTTCTAAAGAATGCTAATTCAATGAAACATGACTTTGTTGTTACTCAAGAAGGCAATGTCCAATTTGCACCAAACTTCACATGTTTGATAAGAGTTCTGTCCTGAACACACATCCATGCTCATATTCAGTTATAGTCATAACGCCACCTACTGGCAACAGAAACTGACATGGTTAACACAGTAATGCAGTACTAACCACATAATTATTGTGTACTAAGCATGCTAGAAACAGACTGAACATGCTAGCAACACTTAGCTGAGTCATGAAGCATGCTATTATCACCATTATACAAAACATTTTGTAACTGACTTTGACATACTCTTACTATATATACCTCCTTAAATGTACATTTCCCAACCATGCTTTGCCTTCCTAAAGCCACCGAGTGTTGATGGCACGGGTGCGAGGGCCCTTTCATCGCTGCTTGCAGCTTTAATTATTATTATTATTATTCTTCTTCTTCTTCTCCGCATTTAATTGCATTTTTGAGGGCCTAAACATGCTCGAAAACTCACGAAACTTTGCACACGCGTCAGAACTGGCGAAAATTTACATCTGATATAGGTTTCAGAATTGGACGGGGCAAAATGGCTCGATAGCGCCACCTATAAAAGTTCAACGGAGTGCGCCTCCCGCAACGTTCCACGTACGTGCACGAAATTCGGTACATACATGTAATGACCTAATACCTACAAAAAAGTCTCTTGGAGCATAGCCCTAAACACAACAGGAAGTCAGCCATTTTGAACTTCCTCTCAGATTTTTGTGCAGTTTTTGCCATTTTTAGGCCTCGTACTTTAACGAACTCCTCCTACAGTTTTAATCTGATCATCTTCAAATTTGGTGAGTGTAATCTTAAGGCCTTTGCGACGTTAAATTGCGAAGATCTTGAGTTTTCGTCAAAGGGCGGGTCCTCGGCGGCCTGACAAATTTCGATGTTTCGCCATGAAACAGGAAGTTGCTGTAACTCAGGCATGGAATGTCCAATCTGCCCCAAACTTCACACTTTTGATAAGCGTTCTGTCCTGAACACATGACCATGCTCATATTCAGTTACAGTCATAGCGCCACCTGCTGGCAACAGGAAGTGACATGTTTAACACTGATATGGACTCCTAATAACATATAAAAAAGTGCCAGCAAGTGCTAAACATGCTAACAACATAATAGAAGCATGCTAAAACATGCTAGCAAACTCTTAGCTAAGTGCTAAAGCATGCTATTATTGCAATTAAATAGGAATTTGCTGTAACTCAGGCATGGAATGTCCAATCTGCCCCAAACTTCACACTTTTGATAAGCGTTCTGTCCTGAACACATCTACATGAGAAAATTCAGTTATAGTAATAGCGCCACCTACTGGTAACAGGAAGTGACATGTTTAACACTCTTGTGGTCTCCTAATAACATATAAAAAAGAGCCAACAAGTGCTAAACAGGTTAGCAACATACTAGAAACATGCTAGCAAACACTTAGCTAAGTGCTAAAGCATGCTATTACTGCAATTAAATAGGAATTTGCTGTAACTCAGGCATGTAATGTCCAATCTGCCCCAAACTTCACACATTTGATAAGAATCATGGCCTGAACACATGTCTATGCTCAAATTCAGTTATAGTAATAGCACCACCTACTGGCAACAGGAAGTGACATGTTTAACACTTTGATGCCGTTCTAGCAACATGTTAAAAATGCCATTGAGTTCTATACATGCTAGAAACATGTTAAAACATGCTAGCAGTACTTAGCTAAGTGCTAAACCATGCTAATTCAATGAAACAGGACTTTGTTGTTACTCAAGAAGGCAATGTACAATCTACCCCAAACTTCACACGTTTGATAAGAGTTATCTCTTGAACACATGTCCATGCTCATATTTAGTTATAGTCATAGCGCCACCTGCTGGCAACAGGAAGTGACGTTTAACACTGTTCTTGACTCCTAATAACATATAAAAAAATGCAAGTAGGTGCTAAACATCCTACCAACATACTAGAGACTTGCTAAAACATACTAGCAAACACTTAGCTAAGTGCTAAAGAATGATATTACTGCAATTAAATATGAATTTGCTGTAACTCAGGCAAGGAATGTCCAATCTGCCCCAAACTTCACACTTTTGATAAGCGTTCTGTCCTGAACACATGATCATGCTTACAGTCATAGCGCCACCTGCTGGCAGCAGGAAGTGACATGTTTAACACTGTTATGGACTCCTAATAACATATAAAAAAGTGCCAGCAAGTGCTAAACATGCTAACAACATACTAGAAACATGCTAAAACATGCTAGCAAACTCTTAGCTAAGTGCTAAAGCATGCTATTATTGCAATTAAATAGGAATTTGCTGTAATTCAGGCATGGAATGTCCAATCTGCCCCAAACTTCACACATTTGATAAGAATCATGGCCTGAACACATGTCTATGCTCAAATTCAGTTATAGTAATAGCGCCACCTACTGGCAACAGGAAGTGACATGTTTAACACTTTTATGCCGTTCTAGCAACATGTTAAAAATGCCATTGAGTTCTAAACATGCTAGAAACATGTTAAAACATGCTAACAATGCTTAGCTAAGTGCTAAAGAATGTTAATTCAATGAAACATGACTTTGTTGTTACTCAAGAAGGCAATGTCCAATTTGCACCAAACTTCACACGTTTGATAAGAGTTCTGTCCTGAACACACATCCATGCTCATATTCAGTTATAGCCATAACGCCACCTACTGGCAACAGAAACTGACATGGTTAACACCGTAATGCAGTACTAACCACATAACTAGAAACAGACTAAACATGCTAGCAACACTTAGCTGAGTCATGAAGCATGCTATTATCACCATTATACAAAACATTTTGTAACTGACTTTGACATACTCTTACTATATATACCTCCTTAAATGTACATTTCCCAACCATGCTCTGTCTTCCTAAAGCCACCGAGTGTTGATGGCACGGGTGCGAGGGCCCTTTCATCGCTGCTTGCAGCTTTAATTAGGGCCCGAGCACCGATGGTGTGAGGACCCTCTTGGAATTGCTCTGTTTATTATTATTATTCTTCTCCGCATTGAATTGCATTTTTGAGGGCCTAAACATGCGCGAAAACTCACGAAACTTTGCACACGCGTCAGAACTGGCGAAAATTTACATCTGATATAGGTTTCAGAATTGGACGGGGCAAAATGGCTCGATAGCGCCACCTATAAAAGTTCAACGGAGTGCGCCTCCCGCAACGTTCAACGTACGTGCACGAAATTCGGTACATACGTGTAATGACCTAATACCTACAAAAAAGTCTCTTGGAGCATAGCCCTAAACACAACAGGAAGTCAGCCATTTTGAACTTCCTCTCAGATTTTTGTGCAGTTTTTGCCATTTTCAGGCCTCGTACTTTAACGAACTCCTCCTACAGTTTTAATCTGATCATCTTCAAATTTGGTGAGTGTAATCTTAAGGCCTTTGCGACGTTAAATTGCGAAGATCTTGAGTTTTCGTCGAAGGGCGGGTCCTCGGCGGCCTTACAAATTTCGATGTTTCGCCATGAAACAGGAAGTTGCTGTAACTCAGGCATGGAATGTCCAATCTGCCCCAAACTTCACACTTTTGATAAGCGTTCTGTCCTGAACACATCTACATGAGAATATTCAGTTATAGTAATAGCGCCACCTACTGGCAACAGGAAGTGTCATGTTTAACACGTTGATGCCATTCTAGCAACATGTTAAAAATGCCATTGAGGTCTAAACATGCTAGAAACATGTTAAAACATGCTAGCTAATGTTAAAACATGCTAGCAATACTTAGCTAAGTGGTAAAGCATGCTAATTCAATGAAACAGGATGTTGTTGTTACTCAAGAAGGCAATGTCCAATATGCGCCAAACTTCACACTTTTAATAAACGTTCTGTCCTGAACACATGACCATGCTCATATTCAGTTACAGTCATAGTGCCACCTGCTGGCAACAGGAAGTGACATGTTAAACACTGTTGTGGACATATAAAAACATATAAAAAAAGTGCCAGCAAGTGTTAAACATGCTAACAACATACTAGAAACATGCTAAAACATGCTAGCAAACTCTTAGCCAAGTGCTAAAGCATGCTATTATTGCAATTAAATAGGAATTTGCTGTAACTCAGGCATGGAATGTCCAATCTGACCCAAACTTCACACTTTTGATAAGAGTCATGGCCTGAACACATCTACATGAGAATGTTCAGTTATAGTAATAGCGCCACCAACTGGCAACAGGAAGTGACATGTTTAACACGTTGATGCCGTTCTAGCAACATGTTAAAAATGCCATTGAGTTCTAAACATGCTAGAAACATGTTAAAACATGCTAACAATGCTTAGCTAAGTTCTAAAGAATGCTAATTCAATGAAACATGACTTTGTTGTTACTCAAGAAGGCAATGTCCAATTTGCACCAAACTTCACACGTTTGATAAGAGTTCTGTCCTGAACACACATCCATGCTCATATTCAGTTATAGTCATAACGCCACCTACTGGCAACAGAAACTGACATGGTTAACACAGTAATGCAGTACTAACCACATAATTATTGTGTACTAAGCATGCTAGAAACAGACTAAACATGCTAGCAACACTTAGCTGAGTCATGAAGCATGCTATTATCACCATTATACAAAACATTTTGTAACTGACTTTGACATACTCTTACTATATATACCTCCCTTAAACTCTTTGGGTAATTTTGGAATTCCGCATGAAATTGGACATACCCAAATCTGATGGCTCCCCTTACCCACATACAGTGAAGTAAATGCAAAATATTGATGTCATTTTATAGGAAACCCTTTAAACAAACAAAATCAAGTGTCAAATGTAATAAAAACTATTGTATGTGTTTAAAATATCAGAAGAAACACACAAAAAAGTAGGCGCTTTTGTGTGTTTTTTTCATTGAATCTTTCTTTGAAAGTGTATAACTGTGGTATTGTGTGCAACAGCTACCTATTATAAGTTCCATGTGATTCCACTAGATGTCGCCAAACACTGAAAAAAATATTATGTGTCTAACATTTTGTGAATGAGTGCAAGAGTGAGCACTGTCATGCGTGCACGACTCTAAATGCGTCCAAACTGCGCGCCGCAGAATATAGGTAAAATTGCGCGCTGAATATCTCAGACTCTGGTTGATTTAGAGGAAAGGTGTGTTCACGACATGTTCACGTAATGGTGAGATCATTAGCTTTCCAATGATGCGTAGTTCGTCATCATCCGTCGACGATAACGTATATCATGTGGACATATCATGTGGATCGACTGCCATTTTCATAAGGATCGACTTATTTCCTGCATTACTGGACTAAATGAGACATAACGATGGATTATTTCTCAAGCGAAACTCATATAAAGGTGAAAATGGACTTATTTTGAAGAAAACAGTCTAAGGTGAAAGTCTATGTATCTTTTTGACTACTTTTAGCTCAGACATGCTGTAATTGGAGATGAAATGCAACGTTTCTTCAGTTTGTTTACAAAGATCAAAGATGTACTTCGCGACTCATTCTGCAATCATTTGATCTTTTGTATTATGTCAACTAAATAAACCATATAGCAAAAATCCTGAGAAAGAAAGCTTTTGTTTGATATATGACTTGCCTTTGTTCATCAAATTTGACCAATGCCATCAATATTCATATTCATAATCACACTTACGTTTGATCGATATTTCGGTTGCGGGTGGAGGAATTTAAACATTTAAATGATGCGATATGTAAAATGAATGAAAAAATGATGGTTTTGTGTGAAAATTAGAGGGTCTAAGCTTTGTAATGATATCACATATGACTGTTAATGTTTCATCAGGACCTTTAAATATTAAAGGACGATCGTAATAACGATCTTAATAACGCAATTCCAACCCGGTACCGGGTTTACGGGCTTAACAGGTTAAATGTACATTTCCCAACCATGCTCTGCCTTCCTAAAGCCACCAAGTGTTGATGGCACGGGTGCGAGGGCCCTTTCATCGCTGCTTGCAGCTTTAATTATTATTATTATTCTTATTTTTCTGTCAACCTTTCGGGCACTTTTGAGACCCTTAACGTGCTCGAAAACTCTTGAAACTTTGCACACGGGTCAGAACCCGCGGCCATCAGGGCCGGGCTGAAGCTGGTACCCGGGCGTGGCAGGGGGGCTCGACAGCGCCCCCTTGAACGGGGTCCGAAAACTTGGTCCATAAATCAGACACGCTTGCATGTAATAATATGAAACTCGGTACACATATAGATCTCATCGGGCCGAACAACTTTCGTACTTTTACTTTTTACGCCAGCCCAACAGGAAGTCGGCTATTATGGGTTGTTTTGAAACGCATGCTGTGGAATTTAATGTACTCCTCCTAGAGAATTCATCCAATCGCCTCCAAACTCGGTCAGCATGAAGTCAAGACATTGAGGATGCTAAATTGCGGACAGATTTTTGATATCTCGAACGGTTTGGCCGTGGCAAGGAAACGAATTTATGGCGAATAAGGGACACAGGAAGTGTGTTATAACTTCAGCATACATTATCTGATCTTGATGAAACTTCAGTAGTGTGTTCGTTGTGAGAGGCCGAACACAAGGATGTGACTATTGTGAGTCAAAGTTATAGCGCCACCAACTGGCAGCAGGAAGTGTGTCACTTTCAAAATGCTTTGAAATCACTCTCTTATTTTTACCCGATTTGCTTCAAACTTTATGTGTATAATGTAGACACACGGCAGATGTAGACCTGTGAAAGGATTATTGATATCTTAGATACTGTTGCCATGGCAACGCATCAAACTTTAATATTCTTTTTTGATGCTTTTGAGACTCTTAACATACTTGAAATTGCATGAAACTCGACAGACACATCACACTTATTATCCAGTAGACATGGGCAAAGTTTCAGAAACGGGCGTGGTGAGGGGCTCAGTAGCGCCACCTTTAGTCAAAAATGGGGGCTTAGTTTTACCTAGAATCACAAAACTTGGTATGTATATTGTTCTTATCGAGCCGGACAACTTTCTAATTTACACTTATTAGCTCAAAGCAACAGAAAGTCAGATATTTTGGTTTGAATGTGATTTTTTGGAGAATTTTCTCTCTCTCTCTGTCTCTGAGTGTGTGAGGGGTGGGGGTGATTTGTCAGTTGAGTGAGATTTACTTTTTCATTTGTTTTTCAAGGTTTCTGGGACTTTTGGGTCCCTAAACGTGCTCGAAAACTCTTGAAACTTTGCACACAGGTCAGAACCCGCGGCCATCAGGGCGGGGCTGAATCTGGTAGCCGGGCGTGGCAGGGGGGCTCAACAGCGCCCCCTTGAACGGGGTTCTAAAACTTGGTCCATATATCAAACACGCTTGCATGAATTAATTTGAAACTCGGTACACATATAGATCTCATCGGGCCGAACTACTTTCGTGCTCTAAGTTTTACGCCAGCCCAACAGGAAGTCGGCTATTTAGGGTTGTTTGGAAACGCTTGCTGTGGAATTTAATGTACTCCTCCTAGGAAATACATCGATTCGCCTCCAAACTCAGTCAGCGTGAAGTCAAGACATTGAGGATGCTAAATTGCGGACGGATTTTTGATATCTCGAACGGTTTGGCCGTGGCGAGGAAACGAATTAATGGCGAGAAAAGAGAAACACGAAGTGTTATAACTAATGCATACATTAACTGATCTTTATGAAACTTCAGCAGTTTGTTCATGGTAAGAGGCCGATCAGATGGATGTAACTATTGTGTGTCAAAGTTAAAGCGCCACCAACTGGCAGCAGGAAATGTGTCACTTTCAAAATGCTTTTGACAAAAGTGGGGGGGGGGGGGGGTCGTTTTACCTACAGTAGCACAACTCAGTACGTATATTGATCTCATCGACCCGGACAACTTTCTAATTTAAAGTCATTAGCTCCGACCATCAGGAAGTCAGATATTTTGGTTTGAATGTGGATTTTTTGCAAAATCAGCCTCCAAAAGGCACTAAAAGCCTCAAATCTTCTAAAAATGTAATTTTATACCATTTATTTCTATATAAAAGTATACAAATATCACAACTAAACCCATTTTATTCTGTTTTTAAAAAGAATTTTATTGTAATTTTATTTTAAATTTTAAAACAGTAAAGTAAAAAAAAAAATTCAAGTCATACATAGGGCTATACTGCCCTCTTGTGTCCAAAAGGACATCAAAATAATATATAAAACTTTTTACCAGCTAGGCCAATAATGTATTTAAATATACATTTATTAGGTATGTGTCTGAGGATATTTTCCCACCAGTTAATCGACGTGTGTGACACGAGCGGGTGCTTTTAAAACGCTAATATAAAAGTGAAAGAAAAATACGGACGTCCGCACGGACATTTATAATGGTGCACACACAAATCACACACACGTTGGAAAGAATTATGCTTTTAAACAACACTAAACCGCCATTAGATGTCGCCAAGTGACCGTCTTAATGAGCGAGTCATTGATTAAATCGTTCAAACGATTCGAAATCCATAAACATATACAGATCCATAAACATGGATCCATAAACATCCAATCCATAAACATAAACAGATGTTTATGGATTGATCATTCAATCTTTGAGTCAACCAATTCGTTCAAAATGCTGAATCATTCAGTTATGAGAAAACACGTTCCTGTGAGATGCGTTCTTCTGTGATCTTTGTTTAACTATTTTCGCTGCTGAAACAGAACAAAAACAGTCAATATTGTATCTAAAATGTAAACGACTTCATTTTAACTGTTAATATCCTGTTGTATGAAATCAATGTCACAGTTTCAATTGTGATTGTATTCAGGAAATAGTTGCCTACTCGTCAAATGATACAAATATTAGAACTAAACCCATTTTATTCTGTTTTTGCAATTCAAGGAGTATGAAAAAGTTAAAAACAGGCTATTTAGTGCTATTTGGTTCAACAAAAAATCAAACATAGGGCTTATACTGCCCTCTTGTGTCCAAAAGGATATTAAAATAGTATATAAAACGTTTTACTAGGTAGGCCTATTGTATTTAAATATAAATTTATTAGGTATATGACTGTGTGTGTACATTTTCCCATCGGTTAATCGACGTGTGACACGAGCGGGTGCTTTTAAATCGCTAATATAAAAGTGAAAGTAAAAAACGGAGGTCCGCACGGACATTGATAATGGTGCACGTTGGAAAAAATGATACTTTTAAACATAACACTAAACCACCATCAGGTGTCGCCAGGCGACCATCTTAATGAGCGAGTCATTGATTCATTCGTTCAAACGATTCGTTCCAATGACTAAGTCATTCATGATTGAGACAGATGTTTATGGATTGACCATTGAATCTTTGAGTCAACCGATTCGTTTCAAAATGCTGAATAATAAAGTAATGAGAAAACAAGTTGCTGTGAGATGCTCGATGGTTCTGCTGATCTTTGTTTAACTATTTTTGCTGCTGAAACAGAACAAAAACAGTCAATATTGCATCTAAAATGTAAGTGACTTAATTGTAACTGTTTATTAACCTGTTGTATGAAATCAATGTCACAGTTTCAATTGTGATTGTATTCAGGAAATAGTTGCCTACTCGTCAAATGAGGTTGCTTAACTCTATCATATGTTAGAAAATATATAAAAACTCCATATTTGTAATTTTTATAGTCAGTATGTTGTTAACTGCGTTGCGTTTTTGTTTGCTGCACTCAATTGTTTACAATTCTCCTGGAGAAGCAGCATGAGCCTCAGCAGGGCAACATTGTTACCATTGATCAGTAATACATTCATTATTAACTGCTGATTGCAACTTAAAATGGATGTAATGAAATTAGAATAATCTCTCGTTTTAGTGATTCCCAAGTAATTTTTTTGTTATTGACGTTCTAATCAGGCTATACTCTGGTCTGGCAAGTAAAATTCTCGTTCAGGTAGGCCTATTGTATTTATATATAAATATATTAGGGATGTGACTGAGATCAAATTTTCCCACCAGTTAATCGATGTGTGACACCGCTGAGGGCTTTTAAATCCCTAACTTAAAAGCTAAAGTAAAATACAGACGTCCGCACAGACATTGAGTAGAGCGAGCATTTTCAATGTATGCCTATGGAAGTAGGAATGAACTTAAACATTTTATTTGTTTTTATGTGTCCACTGTTCAACCGCAACCGCGTCACACACACACACACACACACATTCCAGAATTGCAAGCCTATTCATTATAGCCCTAATACAATATAATAATAAATATAGTCAACCTAACATATACGAATTACACTGCTCTGTTTAAATAGTCAGTAGTACATATTGTACCATTCACGGTAAGCAGAGCTCCACTGTGATGTTTCCAAGCACATTTTTGCGCGTGTGAAGAGGATGATTTTTTCTATCGATATTGGAACACGAGTGAAGTACAAAGCCTATAATAAAGAACAGTTTAACCTCCAAATACATCGCAAATATTGAAATTTTTTATTCTAATGAGAGGGTTACGTGAGACCAACACTGCTTACTTTCGTTTTTATTTTTACATTAAATTTAAATGATTTGTTGTGGAATATTTTGAGTGTATCATAAAATCAGAATAAGGTAAGACAAGTAATATTTTCTGTCTTATATATATATGTGTGTGTGTGTGTAAATATATATATATATATATATATATATATATATATATATATATACATATACATATATAGACATAGATAGATAGAAAGATATATATATATATATTTATATATATATATATATATATATATATATATATATATATATATATATATGTATATATATATATATATATATATGTATATATATATATATATATATATATATATATATATATATATATATGTATAAATATAGCTGCGAGCAGCGGTGGAGGGCCAAAGCCGGCGGCACCGCCATCCCCGGTGCCTTTAGGTTACTAAAGGCACTGGGGTTGCGGTGCCACCGGCTTGGGCCCGTAATCGCTGCTCGCAGCTATATTTATTATTATTATTATTATTATTTTGTCAACCTTTCGGCCACTTTTGGGGCCCTTAACATGCTCGAAAACTCTTGAAATTTTGCACACAGGTCAGAACCTGCGGCCATCAGGGCCGGACTGAAGCTGGTACCCGGGCGTGGCAGGGGGGCTCGACAGCGCCCCCTGGAACGGGATCCGAACACTTGTCCATAAATCAGACACGCTTGCATGTAATAATATGAAACTCGGTACACATATAGAACTCATCGGGCCGAACAACTTTCGTGCTCTAAGTTTTACGCCAGCCCAACAGGAAGTCGGCTATTTAGGGTTGTTTGGAAACGCATGCTGTGGAATTTAATGTACTCCTCCTAGGGAATTCATCGATTCGCCTCCAAACTCGGTGTGCATGAAGTCAAGACATTGAGGATGCTAAATTGCGGACGGATTTTTGATATCTCGAACGGTTTGGCCGTGGCGAGGAAACGAATTTATGGCGAAAAAATGAAACAGGAAGTGTGTTATAACTTCTGCATACATTAACTGATCTTGATGAAACTTCAGCAGTGTGTTCGTTGTAAGAGGCCGATCGCACAGATGTGACTATTGTGAGTCAAAGTTATAGCGCCACCAACAGGCAGCAGGAAGTACATCACTATTAAAATGCTTTGAAATCACTGTCTTATTTTTACCAGATTTGCTTCAAATTTTATGTGTACAATGTAGACACACGGCAGATGTAAACCTGTGAAAGGATTATTGATATCTTAGATACTGTTGCCGTGGCAACGCATCAAACTTTAATATTCTTTTTTTATGCTTTTGAGACTCTTAACATACTTGAAATTGCATGAAACTCGACAGACACATCACATTTATTATCCAGTAGACATGTGCAAAGTTTCAGAAACGGGCGTGGTGAGGGGCTCAGTAGCGCCACCTTTAGTCATAAGTGGGGGTGTTAGTTTTATCAACAGCAACAAAACTTGGTATGTGTATTGTTCTCATCAAGACGGACAACTTTCTAATTTACATGAACCATCTCTGACCAACAGGAAGAGAGATATTTTGGTTTGAATGTGGATTTTCTGAAGAATTTTCTCTCCCTCTCTGTGTCTGTGTGTGTGTGAGGGGAGGGGGGGATTTGACTATTGCTTTTATATTGTTAATCAAGGTTTCAGGGGCTTTTGGGGTCCTTAACGTGCTCAAAAACTCTTGAAACTTTGCACACAGGTCAGAACCCACGGCCATCAGGGCCGGGCTGAAGCTGGGACCCGGGCGTGGCTGGGGGGCTCAACAGCGCCCCCTTGAACGGGGTTCTAAAACTTGATCCATATATCAAACACGCTCGCATGAATTAATATGAAACTCGGTACACATATAGATCTCATCGGGCCGAACAACTTTACCCCGGTCAAGTTTTACGCCAGCCCAACAGGAAGTCGGCTATTATGGGTTGTTTGGAAAACGCTTGCTGTGGAATGTGAAATACTCCTCCTAGAAAATTCACCGTGCCCCCTTCAAACTCGGTGTGGATGTAGTCAAGACATTGAGGATGCTAAATTGCGGACGGATTTTTGATATCTCGAACGGTTTGGCTGTGGCGAGGAATCGAATTTATGGCGAGAAAAGAGAAACACGGAAGTGGAATAACTTCTGCATACATTAACTGATCTTGATGAAACTTCAGCAGTGTGTTCGTGGTAAGAGGCCGATCAGATGGATGTAGCTATTGTGAGTCAAAGTTATAGCGCCACCAACTGGCAGCAGGAAGTGTGTCACTTTCAACATGCTTTTGACAAAAGTGGGGGGGTTAGTTTTAACTACAGTAAAGAAAAAATAGTTTGTATATTGTTCTCATCAAGCCGGACAACTTTCTAATTTACATTCAATAGCTCTGGCCATCAGGAAGTCAGATATTTTGGTCTGAATGTGGATTTTTTTGCAAAATCAGCCTCTGAATTTTTAGCCACTCCTCTTAAACTATTTATTTTATTCGTACCAAACTTTTTCAACATGATGAAACTACATTAAATATGCTAAATTGTGAATGGATAATAAATATCTCAAACGGTTTTGCTATGGCGAGGGATTAAATAATGTCCAAAAAGGAAACACTAAAAATCTTCTAAAAATGTAATTATATACCATTTATTTCTATATAAAAGTATACAAATATCACAACTAAACCCATTTTATTCTGTTTTTGCAATTCAAGAAGAATGAAAAAGTTAAAACAGGCTATTTAGTGCTATTTGGTTCAACAAAAAAGCAAACATAGGGCTATACTGCCCTCTTGTGTCCAAAAGGACATCAAAATAGTATATAAAACTTTTTACCAGGTAGGCCAATATTGTATTTAAATATACATGTATTAGGTATGTGTCTGAGGATATTTTCCCACCGGTTAATCGACGTGTGACACGAGTGGGTGCTTTTAAATCGCTAATATAATAGTGTAAGAAAAATAATGATAATGTTGCACACACAAATCACACACATGTGGGAAAGAATGATGCTTTTAAACAACACTAAACCGCCATTAGGTGTCGCCAGGCATCCATCTTAATAAGCGAGTCATTGATTCATTCGTTCAAACGATTCGTTCGAATGAGTCGATCATGATTAAGACAGATGTTTATGGATTGATCATTCAATCTTTGAGTCAACCGATTCGTTAAAAATGCTGAATCGTTCAGTTATGAGAAAACACGTGATGCGTGATGGTTCTGCCGTGATCTTTGTTTAACTATTTTCGCTGCTGAAACAGAACAAAAACAGTCAACATTGCATCTAAAATGTAAGTGACTTAATTGTAACTGTTTATTAACCTGTTGTATGAAATCTAGGGGTGGGAGAAAAAATGTATTCTTAGATGCATCGCGATGCGGACGTGGACGATTCTGAATCGATTCACAAATGTCAAAAAATCAATTCTCTAAAAAAATATTTTCTAATAACGTAATATTGACGGAAGGCAAAAGGCGGAACTCTAAGCGGACGTGCGTGCAGTCTGTGGCGCGCACATAACAGAGAAGTTTCTTCTGCTCACCAAGGCTGCATTTATTTGATTAAAAATACAAACAAAAACAGTAATATTGTAAAATATTATTCCAATTTAAAACAGCTGCTTTCTATTTTAATATATTTTAAACTGTTATTTATTCTTGTGATCAAAGCTGAGTTTTCAGCATCATTACTCCAGTCGTCACTGTCACATGATCCTTCAGAAATTATTTGAATATGATGATTGATACTCAAGAAACATTCATTATTATTTTAAATGTCGAAAACAGTTGTGTACAGTCTTTGATGAATAGAAAGTTCAAAAGAACAGCATTTATCTGAAATCTAAAGCTTTTGTAACGTTAAACACTACCGCTCAAAAGTTTTGGGTTAGTAATAATTAAAATTTTATTTTTGGGGGAAATAAATAAAATAAATCAGTACTTTTATTTATGAAGGATGAGTTAAACTGATCAACAGTTACAGTAAAGACATTTATAATGTTAAAAATATATATATTTGAAATATATGCTGTTCTTTTGAACTTTACATTCATCAAAGCATTTTGAAAAAAAAAAATCTGTACACAACTGTTTTCAACATTGAAAATAATAATGAATATTTATTGAGCATCAATCATCATATTAGTATGATTTCTGAAGGATCATGTGACACTGAAGACTGGAGTAATGATGCTGAAAATTCAACTTTGATCACAGAAATGAATTACTATGTAAAATATTTAAAAATTGAAAACAGCTGTTTTAAATTGGAATAATATTTCACAATATTACTGTTTTTGTTTGTATTTTTAATCAATAAATGCAGCCTTGGTGAGCAGAAGAGACTTCTCCTAAAAACATTAAAAATCTTACTGACCCCAAACTTTTGAACAATAATATATATATATATATATATATATATATATATATATATATATATATATATATATATACATATATATGTATGTGTGTGTATGTATGTATGTATGTATATATATATATATATATATAAATATAGCTGCGAGCAGCGATGGAGGGCCCAAGCCGGCGGTACCGCCACCCCGGTGCCTTTAGGGTTGCGGTGCCACCGGCTTGGGCCCGTAATCGCTGCTCGCAGCTATATTTATTATTATTTTGTCAACCTTTCGGGCACTTTTGGGGCCCTTAACGTGCTCGAAAACTCTTGAAACTTTGCACACGGGTCAGAACCCGCGGCCATCAGGGCCGGGCTGAAGCTGGTACCCGGGCGTGGCAGGGGGGCTCGACAGCGCCCCCTGGAACGGGATCCGAACACGTGTCCATAAATCAAACACGCTTGCATGTAATAAAATTAAACTCGGTACACATATAGATCTCATCGGGCCGAACAACTTTCGTGCTCTAAGTTTTACGCCAGCCAAACAGGAAGTCGGCTATTTAGGGTTGTTTGGAAACGCATGCTGTGGAATTTAATGTACTCCTCCTAGAGAATTCATCCATTCGCCTCCAAACTCGGTCAGCGTGAAGTCAAGGCATTGAGGATGCTAAATTGCGGACGGATTTTTAATATCTTGAACGGTTTGGCCGTGGCGAGGAAACGAATTTATGGCGAATAATGGAAACAGGAAGTGTGTTATAACTTCTGCATACATTAACTGATCTTGATTCAACTTCAGCAGTGTGTTCGTTGTAAGAGGCCGATCACATGGATGTGACTATTGTGAGTCAAAGTTATAGCGCCATCAACTGGCAGCAGGAAGTGTGTCCCTTTCAAAATGCTTTAAAATCACCCTCTTATTTTTACCCAATTTGCTTCAAACTTTTTGTGTTTAATGTAAACACACGGCAGATGTAGACCTGTGAAAGGATTTTTGATATCTTTAATAATGTTGCCATGGCAACGCTTCAAACTTTAATTTTTTTTTTTTGATGCTTTTGAGACTCTTAACATACTTGAAATTGCATGAAACTCGACAGACACATCACATTTATAAGCCCGTAGACATGTGCAAAGTTTCAGAAACGGGCGTGGTGAGGGGCTCAGTAGCGCCACCTTTAGTCATAAGTGGGGGGGTTAGTTTTATCAACAGCAACAAAACTTGGTATGTGTATTGTTCTCATCAAGACGGACAACTTTCTAATTTACATTAACCATCTCCGACCAACAGGAAGAGAGATATTTTGGTTTGAATGTGGATTTTCTGAAGAATTTTCTCTCCCTCTCTCTGTGTCTATGTGTGTGTGAGGGGAGGGGGGGAGGGATTTGACTATTGCTTTTATATTGTTAATCAAGGTTTCAGGGGCTTTTGGGGTCCTTAACGTGCTCAAAAACTCTTGAAACTTTGCACACAGGTCAGAACCCACGGCCATCAGGGCCGGGCTGAAGCTGGTACCCGGGCGTGGCTGGGGGGCTCAACAGCGCCCCCTTGAACGGGGTTCTAAAACTTGGTCCATATATCAAACACGCTTGCATGAATTAATATGAAACTCGGTACACATATAGATCTCATCGTGCCGAACAACTTTCCCCTGGTCAAGTTTTACGCCAGCCCAACAGGAAGTCGGCTATTATGGGTTGTTTGGAAAACACTTGCTGTGGAATGTGAAATACTCCTCCTAGAAAATTCACCGTGTCCCCTCCAAACTCGGTGTGCATGTAGTCAAGACTTTGAGGATGCTAAATTGCGGACGGATTTTTGATATCTCGAACGGTTTGGCCGTGGCGAGGAATCGAATTTATGGCGAGAAAAGAGAAACACGAAGTGGAATAACTTCTGCATACATTAACTGATCTTGATGAAACTTCAGCAGTGTGTTCGTGGTAAGAGGCCGATCAGATGTATGTAGCTATTGTGATTCAAAGTTATAGCGCCACTAACTGGCAGCAGGAAGTGTGTCACTTTCAACATGCTTTTGACAAAAGTGGGGGGGTTAGTTTTAACTACAGTAAAAAAAACTCAGTTCATATATTGATCTCATCGACCCGGACAACTTTCTAATTTAAAGTCATTAGCTCTGACCATCAGCAAGTCAGATATTTTGGTCTGAATGTGGATTTTTTTGCTAAATCAGCCTCTGAATTTTTAGCCACCTTTATCTAAGTGGTTTATTTTATTCCCACCAAACTTTTTCAACATGATAAAAATATATTAATGATGCTAAATTGTGAACGGATAATAAATATCTCAAACGGTTTTGCTATGGCGAGGGATTAAAGTATTGTCTAAAAAGGAAACACTAAAAGGTTCATATATTCTAAAAATTTAATTATAAACCATTTATTACTATATAAAAGTATACAAATATCAGAACTTAACTAATTTTATTCTTTTTTTTCAATTTAAGAATGAAGTTTAAGTTTAAAAACTGCCAGAATGGTTGTTTAGTCTAAATAATAAATAAATAAAGTCAAACATAGTGCTATACTGCCCTCTTGTGTTCAAAATCAGGTAGGCCTATTATATCTATATAAAAATATACTAGGTATGTGACGGTAAGAATATTTTACCACCGGTTAACTGACGTGTGACACCGCTGGGGGCTTTTTAATCGCTAACTTAAAAACGAAAGTAAAATATGTTCGTCCGCACGGACATTGATAATGGTGCGGAGCAGAGCGAGCATTTTCAATAAATTCCTATGGAAGGAGGAATGACCTAAAAAACGCTGACTCTGTTCTGCTCGTTCCTCGCTGAGGACGCGCACCATTATGAATGCCTGTGCAGCCGTGAGCATTTTAGTTTCATTTTCGGGGAGGATTGCTTGAATGTATTTAAAAAAAGCACAATGTTGTGTTTTATTGCTACTGTACAAAAATATAAGTTAACACTTTGCAGTTTGAATGATGTTCTGAACAAAATGACAGAGTATGTTTTTATGTGTCCACTGTTTAATCGCGCCCTCGTTTTAGAGATTCCCAAGTTATTTTTTCATTTAAGTTTTTTCATTGTTCTAATCAGGTCAGGCAAGTAAAACTATCTGTGTCTTATCCATTACATTTTTATATAATATATATACACTACTGTTCAAAAATTTGGGGTCAGTACGATTTTTAAGCGAGGTTTCTTCTGCTCACCAAGGCTGCATTTATTTGATTAAAAATACAAACAAAAACAGTAATATTGTAAAATAGTATTCCAATTTAAAACAGCTGCTTTCTATTTTAATATATTTTAAACTGTTATTTATTCCTGTGATCAAAGCTGAGTTTTCAGCATCATTACTCCAGTCGTCACTGTCACATGATCCTTCAGAAATTATTCTAATATGATGATTGATGCTCAAGAAACATTCATTATTATTTTAAATGTCGAAAACAGTTGTGTACAGTCTTTGATGAATAGAAAGTTCAAAAGAACAGCATTTATCTGAAATCTAAAGCTTTTGTAACATTAAACACTACCGTTCAGAAGTTTGGGGTCAGTAATAATTTTAATTTTATTTTTGGGGGAAAGAAATAAAATAAATCAATACTTTTATTAATCGAGAATGAGTTAAACTGATCAAAAGTTACAGTACAGACATTTAAAATGTTAAAAAAAATTATATTTGAAATAAATGCTGTTCTTTTGAACTTTACATTCATCAACGCATTTTGAAAAAAAATCTGTACACAACTGTTTTCAACATTGAAAATAATAATTAATATTTATTGACCATCAATCATCATATTAGAATGATTTCTGAAGGATCATGTGACACTGAAGATGGGAGTAATGATGCTGAAAACTCAGCTTTGATCACATAAATTAATTACAGTGTAAAATATTTTAAAATAGAAAACAGCTGTTTTAAATTGGAATAATATTTCACAATATTACTGTTTTTGTTTGTATTTTTAATCAAATAAATGCAGCCTTGGTGAGCAGAAGAGACTTCTCCTAAAAACATAAAAAATCTTCCTGACCCCAAACTTTTGAACGGTATATATATATATATATATATATATATATATATATTTGTGTATAATATATATATATATATATATATATATATATATATATATATATATAAATATAGCTGCGAGCAGCGATGGAGGGCCAAAGCCGGCGGTACCGCCACCCCGGTGCCTTTAGGTAACTAAAGGCACCGGGGTTGCGGTGCCACCGGCTTGGGCCCGTAATCGCTGCTCGCAGCTATATTTATATATATATATTATACAAACATATATATATATATATATATATATATATATATATATATATTTATTAGGGCCCAAGCCCTGAAAGGGCGAAGGCCCTATTGTTTTCGGTAGGATTATTATTATTATTATTATTATTATTATTATTATTTTGTCAACCTTTCGGGCACTTTTGGGGCCCTTAACATGCTCGAAAACTCTTGAAATTTTGCACACAGGTCAGAACCCGCGGCCATCAGGGCCGGGCTGAAGCTGGTACCCGGGCGTGGCAGGGGGCCTCGACAGCGCCCCCTGGAACGGGATCCGAACACTTGTCCATAAATCAGACACGCTTGCATGTAATAATATGAAACTCGGTACACATATAGACCTCATCGGGCCGAACAACTTCCGTGCTCTAAGTTTTACGCCAGACCAACAGGAAGTCAGCTATTATAGGTTGTTTGGAAACGCATGCTGTGGAATTTGATGTACTCCTCCTAGGAAATTCATCCATTCGCCTCCAAACTCGGTCGGCATGAAGTCAAGACATTGAGGATGCTAAATTGCGGACGGATTTTTGATATCTCGAACGGTTTGGCCGTGGCAAGGAAACAAATTTATGGCGAATAATTCAAACAGGAAGTGTGTTATAACTTCTGCATACATTAACTGATCTTGATGAAACTTCAGCAGTGTGTTAGTTGTAAGAGGCCGATCACATGGATGTGACATTTGTGAGTCAAAGTTATAGCGCCACCAACTGGCAACAGGAAGTGTGTCACTTTCAAAATGCTTTGAAATCACCCTCTTATTTTTACCCGATTTGCTTCAAACTTTATGTGTATAATGTAGACACACGGCAGATGTAGACCTGTGAAAGGATTATTGATATCTTAGATACTGTTGCCGTGGCAACGCATCAAACTTTAATATTCTTTTCGGATGCTTTTGAGACTCTTCACATGCTTGAAAATGCATGAAACTCGACAGACACATCACATTTATTATCCAGTAGACATGTGCAAAGTTTCAGAAACGGGCGTGGTGAAATGGCTCAGTAGCGCCACCTTTAGTCAAAAGTGGGGGGGTTAGTTTTATCAACAGCAACAAAACTTGGTATGTGTATTGTTCTCATCAAGACGGACAACTTTCTAATTTACAGTAACTAGCTCGGACCAAGAGGAAGAGAGATATTTTGGTTTGAATGTGGATTTTCTGGAGAATTTTCTCTCCCTCTCTCTGTGTCTCTGTGTGTGTGAGGGGAGGGGGGGATTTGACTATTGCTTTTATATTGTTAATCAAGGTTTCAGGGGCTTTTGGGGTCCTTAACGTGCTCAAAAACTCTTGAAACTTTGCACACAAGTCAGAACCCCCTGGCATCAGGGCCGGGCTGAAGCTGGTACCCGGGCGTGGCAGGGGGGCTCAACAGCGCCCCCTTGAACTGGGTCTGAAATCTTGGTCCATAGATCAAACACGCTTGCATGAATTAATATGAAACTCGGTACACATATAGATCTCATCGGGCCGAACAACTTTTCCCCGGTCAAGTTTTACGCCAGCCCAACAGGAAGTCGGCTATTATGGGTTGTTTGGAAAACGCTTGCTGTGGAATGCGAAGTACTCCTCCTAAAGAATTCATCCAATCCCCACCAAACTCGGTGTGCATGAAGTCAAGTCATTGAGGATGCTAAATTGCGGAAGGATTTTTGATATCTCGAACGGTTTGGCCGTGGCGAGGAAACGAATTTATGGCGAGAAAAGAGAAACACAAAGCGGTATAACTTCTGCATACATTAACTGATCTTGATGAAACTTCACCAGTGTGTTCGTGGTAAGAGGCCGATCAGATGGATGTAACTATTGTGAGTCAAAGTTATAGCACCACCAACTGGCAGCAGGAAGTGTGTCACTTTCAAAATGCCTTTGACAATAGTGTGTGGGGGGGGGGGGGGGGTTAGTTGTATACAGTAACAAAAATCAGTACGTACATTGGTCTCATCGAGCCGGACAACTTTCTAATTTAAAGTAATTTGCTCCGACCAACAGGAAGTCAGATATTTAGGTCTGAATGTGGATTTTTGGGATATTTCAGACTCTGAGTTTTTAGCTACTCCTCCTAACTGGTTTATTTTTTTCACACCAAACGTTTTCAACACGATGGAAATACATTAAAGATGCTAAATTGTGAACGGATATTAAATATTTCAAACAGTTTTGATATAGTGAGGGATTAAAGTAATGTACAAAAAGGAAACGCTAAAAGTGTCATCTTCTAAAAATGTAATTATACACCATTTATTTCTATATAAAAGTATACAAATATCACAACTAAACCCATTTTATTCTTTTTTTTTTTCAATTTAAGAATTACTTATACTTTTAAAAATAGCAATTGTACTCTTTAGTCCCATAAAAGTCAAGTCATACATAGTAGAGCCCTGCACGGGCCAAAAACTCCAGCCCTAGCCCGGCCCTGGCCCGTGGTGTTCAAGCCCTACCCGACCCCAGCCCGACAACGCCTGCAATTTTTTCAGCCCGAACCCGACCCGACCCGAGACCAACATCAATCACTTTTAAGCTCTCTCTGACGCGCGCGCTCTTTGACGCGCTCTCTCTCTCTCTGACGCGCGCTGTCTCTGCTACACACGCAAACACACGTCGCGCGCTCTCTGATGCGCGCTGTCTCTGCTACACACGCAAACACACACACATCGCGCGCTCTCTGATGCGCGCTGTCTCTGCTACACACGCCAACACACACACATCGCGCGCTCTCTGATGCGCACTGTCTCTGCTACACACGCAAACACACACACGTCACACGCTACTAAGAGGTAAACTTTTATTATAGGCCTGAAACATCATGCCCAAAAATATTGGACAAACCGTCCATTACACAGAAGCATAACCATGAAGGGAGAATATAGTGCTACGGGATCAAACCGCAAAAATAAGTAAATAAACGGCCTACCTTTCTTTGCTTTTCAGTAACTGAAGTGTCACCTGTTTAATGCACGTGAGTGACGCGCGCGCGTTCGTGTATGCGTGTTGCGTTTGTGTTACTTTCTTAGGTGATGTATAATATTTATAATATAATCAATATAACAATATTTCATACACACTTCGTGACGTGTGCTCTGCTGCACGTTAATTATATACACAATGAGGAGAGAAGCTAAAATAAGCCCGAGCCCGACCCGAGCCCGATCTGTAAAAAAAAAAAAACGGCCCGAGCCCGGCCCGAATGGGCTTAGCCTGGGCTTGCAGGGCTCTAATACATAGGACTATACTGCCCTCTTGTGTTCAAAATCAGGTAGGCCTATTGTATCTATATAAAAATATACTAGGTATGTGACGGTGAGAATATTTTACCACCGGTTAATCAACGGGTTAATCAGCGTTAATCAATGTTGTGGAGTATTTTGAGTGTATCATAAAATCAGAATAAAGTAAGACAAGTAATATTTTCTGTCTTCTATATATATACACTCTAAAAACTGCTGGGTTGTGTTAACCCAATTTTGGGTCAAATATGGTCTCACCCAACGTTGGGTTAAAAAAATGCAATTTAAAAATGGACAAATTGCATTTTGGACAAAATCAAAAATGGACAAAAATGCAATTTAAAAATGGACAAATTGCATTGGTTACATTAAAAATGTAAACCAACGGCTGGGTTTGTCCATTTTTAAATTGAATTTTTAACCCAACGTTGGGTGAGACCATATTTGACCCAAAATTGGGTTAACACAACCCAGCAGTTTTTAGAGTGTATATATATATATATATATATATATATATATATATATATGTATGTGTGTGTGTGTATGTATATATATATATATATATATATATATATATATATATATATATATATATATATATATATGTGTGTGTGTATATGTATGTATGTATGTACAGTGTGTGCAGAATTATTAGGCACATTGATTTTCTGATCATATTTTATTTCCAGGAACATTTTGCCAATTCCAAACCATATTAATCTTAATAACTACTATTAATTTTGTATTTAATCATGTATAAGTGATATATAATTGTTCATGAAGGCTGGAAATGAAAAATGTCTTATTTTCAGGTGTGCAGAATTATTAGGCAAGTTTTCTTTTACTGATAAAATAAGCCAAAAAAGAGATTTAACTAAGACTGAAAAGTCAAAAATTATTAAATCCCCATGAGAAGAATGCAATACTAGTGCAATACTAGAGATTACAGTTAAGGCATGACCATTGGACAGTGAAATGCTCATTAGGTCAGCAGGGTCAGACAAAAACAGGTGGAGAAGAAAAGACACGTTAACTGCAAAAGAATGAAGAATTAAGGTGAATAATTAAGTGTGAAACCATCGGGAACCCTTTAGTCTTCAGCGCCACCATTTTCCAGAACTGCAACCTACATGGAGTCTCCAAAAGAACAAGGTGTCAGGGTCTCAGAGACTTGGGTTAGGCAAAGAATCCTAAAAAATGACCCCCTCTTAATAAGAATCACAAGCTGAAGTGTTGTGAAATACATGAAGACTGTTTTATAGGCTTTATAGACGGGCAGATTGAGAGTGACTCTTGAAGGACCAGCACCACATCCTCTTCTACCACTGTTTGAAGAATTCATCTTCCAGAATACATTTTAATAAGTTTTCTGAGTTTATTTTTAGTCCATCTCCTACCCTGAAGTCCGTTTTGCAGAGATGGACTAAAAATTAACTCACAAAACTTATTAAAATGTATTCTGGAAGATGAATTCTTCAAACAGTGGTAGAAGAGGATGTGGTGCTGGTCCTTCAAGAGTCACTCTCAATCTGTCTGTCTATAAAGCCTATAAAAACAGTCTTTATGTATTTTACTACACTTCAGCTTGTGATTCTTATTAAGAGGGGGTCATTTTTTAGGATTCTTTGCCTAACCCAAGTCTCTGAGACCCTGACACCTTGCTCTTCTGGAGACTCCATGTAGGTTGCAGTTCTGGAAAATGGTGGCACTGAAGACTAAAGGGTTCCCGATGGTTTCACACTTAATTATTCACCTTAATTCTTCATTCTTTTGCAGTTAACATGTGTCTTTTCTTCTCCACCTGTTTTTGTCTGACCCTGCTGACCTAATGAGCATTTCACTGTCCAATGGTCATGCCTTAACTGTAATCTCTAGTATTGCACTAGTATTGCATTCTTCTCATGGGGATTTAATAATTTTTGACTTTTCAGTCTTAGTTAAAACTCTTTTTTGGCTTATTTTATCTGAAAAAGAAAACTTGCCTAATAATTCTGCACACCTGAAAATAAGGCATTTTTCATTTCCAGCCTTCATGAACAATTATATATCACTTATAAATGATTAAATACAAAATTAATAATAGTTATTAAGATTAATATGGTTTGGAATTGGCAAAATGTTCCTGGGAATAAAATATGATCAGAAAATCAACGTGCCTAATAATTCTGCACGGCCTGTATGTATGTATATATATATATATATATATATATATATATATATATATATATATATATATATATATATATATATATATATATATAAGCTGCGAGCAGCGATGAAGGGCCAAAGCTGGCGGCACCGCCACCCCGGTGCCTTTAGGTAACTAAAGGCACCGGGGTGGCGGTGCCACCGGCTTGGGCCCGTAATCGCTGCTCGCAGCTATATTTATATATATATATATATATATATATATATATAATATATATATATATATATATATATATATTTATTATTATTATTATTATTATTATTATTTTGTCAACCTTTCGGCCACTTTTGGGGCCCTTAACATGCTCGAAAACTCTTGAAATTTTGCACACAGGTCAGAACCCGCGGCCATCAGGGCCGGACTGAAGCTGGTACCCGGGCGTGGCAGGGGGGCTCGACAGCGCCCCCTGGAACGGGATCCGAACACTTGTCCATAAATCAGACACGCTTGCATGTAATAATATGAAACTCGGTACACATATAGATCTCATCGGGCCGAACAACTTTCGTGCTCTAAGTTTTACGCCAGCCCAACAGGAAGTCGGCTATTTAGGGTTGTTTGGAAACGCATGCTGTGGAATTTAATGTACTCCTCCTAGGGAATTCATCGATTCGCCTCCAAACTCGGTGTGCATGAAGTCAAGACATTGAGGATGCTAAATTGCGGACGGATTTTTGATATCTCGAACGGTTTGGCCGTGGCGAGGAAACGAATTTATGGCGAAAAAATGAAACAGGAAGTGTGTTATAACTTCTGCATACATTAACTGATCTTGATGAAACTTCAGCAGTGTGTTCGTTGTAAGAGGCCGATCGCACAGATGTGACTATTGTGAGTCAAAGTTATAGCGCCACCAACAGGCAGCAGGAAGTACATCACTATTAAAATGCTTTGAAATCACTGTCTTATTTTTACCAGATTTGCTTCAAACTTTATGTGTACAATGTAGACACACGGCAGATGTAAACCTGTGAAAGGATTATTGATATCTTAGATACTGTTGCCGTGGCAACGCATCAAACTTTAATATTCTTTTTTTATGCTTTTGAGACTCTTAACATACTTGAAATTGCATGAAACTCGACAGACACATCACATTTATTATCCAGTAGACATGTGCAAAGTTTCAGAAACGGGCGTGGTGAGGGGCTCAGTAGCGCCACCTTTAGTCATAAGTGGGGGGGTTAGTTTTATCAACAGCAACAAAACTTGGTATGTGTATTGTTCTCATCAAGACGGACAACTTTCTAATTTACATGAACCATCTCCGACCAACAGGAAGAGAGATATTTTGGTTTGAATGTGGATTTTCTGAAGAATTTTCTCTCCCTCTCTCTGTGTCTGTGTGTGTGTGAGGGGAGGGGGGGATTTGACTATTGCTTTTATATTGTTAATCAAGGTTTCAGAGGCTTTTGGGGTCCTTAACGTGCTCAAAAACTCTTGAAACTTTGCACACAGGTCAGAACCCACGGCCATCAGGGCCGGGCTGAAGCTGGTACCCGGGCGTGGCTGGGGGGCTCAACAGCGCCCCCTTGAACGGGGTTCTAAAACTTGATCCATATATCAAACACGCTCGCATGAATTAATATGAAACTCGGTACACATATAGATCTCATCGGGCCGAACAACTTTACCCCGGTCAAGTTTTACGCCAGCCCAACAGGAAGTCGGCTATTATGGGTTGTTTGGAAAACGCTTGCTGTGGAATGTGAAATACTCCTCCTAGAAAATTCACCGTGTCCCCTTCAAACTCGGTGTGGATGTAGTCAAGACATTGAGGATGCTAAATTGCGGACGGATTTTTGATATCTCGAACGGTTTGGCTGTGGCGAGGAATCGAATTTATGGCGAGAAAAGAGAAACACGGAAGTGGAATAACTTCTGCATACATTAACTGATCTTGATGAAACTTCAGCAGTGTGTTCGTGGTAAGAGGCCAATCAGATGGATGTAGCTATTGTGAGTCAAAGTTATAGCGCCACCAACTGGCAGCAGGAAGTGTGTCACTTTCAACATGCTTTTGACAAAAGTGGGGGGGTTAGTTTTAACTACAGTAAAGAAAAAATAGTTTGGATATTGTTCTCATCAAGCCGGACAACTTTCTAATTTACATTCAATAGCTCTGGCCATCAGGAAGTCAGATATTTTGGTCTGAATGTGATTTTTTTTGCAAAATCAGCCTCTGAATTTTTAGCCACTCCTCTTAAACTATTTATTTTATTCGTACCAAACTTTTTCAACATGATGAAACTACATTAAATATGCTAAATTGTGAATGGATAATAAATATCTCAAACGGTTTTGCTATGGCGAGGGATTAAATAGTGTCCAAAAAGGAAACACTAAAAATCTTCTAAAAATGTAATTATATACCATTTATTTCTATATAAAAGTATACAAATATCACAACTAAACCCATTTTATTCTGTTTTTGCAATTCAAGAAGAATGAAAAAGTTAAAACAGGCTATTTAGTGCTATTTGGTTCAACAAAAAAGCAAACATAGGGCTATACTGCCCTCTTGTGTCCAAAAGGACATCAAAATAGTATATAAAACTTTTTACCAGGTAGGCCAATATTGTATTTAAATATACATGTATTAGGTATGTGTCTGAGGATATTTTCCCACCGGTTAATCGACGTGTGACACGAGTGGGTGCTTTTAAATCGCTAATATAATAGTGTAAGAAAAATAATGATAATGTTGCACACACAAATCACACACATGTGGGAAAGAATGATGCTTTTAAACAACACTAAACCGCCATTAGGTGTCGCCAGGCATCCATCTTAATAAGCGAGTCATTGATTCATTCGTTCAAACGATTTGTTCGAATGAGTCGATCATGATTAAGACAGATGTTTATGGATTGATCATTCAATCTTTGAGTCAACCGATTCGTTAAAAATGCTGAATCGTTCAGTTATGAGAAAACACGTGATGCGTGATGGTTCTGCCGTGATCTTTGTTTAACTATTTTCGCTGCTGAAACAGAACAAAAACAGTCAACATTGCATCTAAAATGTAAGTGACTTAATTGTAACTGTTTATTAACCTGTTGTATGAAATCCAGGGGTGGGAGAAAAAAATTATTCTTAGATGCATCGCGATGCGGACGTGGACGATTCTGAATCGATTCACAAATGTCAAAAAATCGATTCTCTAAAAAAATATTTTTCTAATAACGTAATATTGACGGAAGGCAAAAGGCGTTCCGGAACTCTAAGCGGACGTGCGTGCAGTCTGTGGCGCGCACATAACAGAGAAGTTTCTTCTGCTCACCAAGGCTGCATTTATTTGATTAAAAATACAAACAAAAACAGTAATATTGTAAAATATTATTCCAATTTAAAACAGCTGCTTTCTATTTTAATATATTTTAAACTGTTATTTATTCCTGTGATCAAAGCTGAGTTTTCAGCATCATTACTCCAGTCGTCACTGTCACATGATCCTTCAGAAATTATTTGAATATGATGATTGATACTCAAGAAACATTCATTATTATTTTAAATGTCGAAAACAGTTGTGTACAGTCTTTGATGAATAGAAAGTTCAAAAGAACAGCATTTATCTGAAATCTAAAGCTTTTGTAACGTTAAACACTACCGCTCAAAAGTTTTGGGTTAGTAATAATTAAAATTTTATTTTTTGGGGAAATAAATAAAATAAATCAGTACTTTTATTTATGAAGGATGAGTTAAACTGATCAACAGTTACAGTAAAGACATTTATAATGTTAAAAATATATATATTTGAAATATATGCTGTTCTTTTGAATTTTACATTCATCAAAGCATTTTGAAAAAAAAAATCTGTACACAACTGTTTTCAACATTGAAAATAATAATGAATATTTATTGAGCATCAATCATCATATTAGTATGATTTCTGAAGGATCATGTGACACTGAAGACTGGAGTAATGATGCTGAAAACTCAACTTTGATCACAGAAATGAATTACTATGTAAAATATTTAAAAATTGAAAACAGCTGTTTTAAATTGGAATAATATTTCACAATATTACTGTTTTTGTTTGTATTTTTAATCAATAAATGCAGCCTTGGTGAGCAGAAGAGACTTCTCCTAAAAACATTAAAAATCTTACTGACCCCAAACTTTTGAACAATAATATATATATATATATATATATATATATATATATATATATATATATATATATATATATGTATGTGTGTGTATGTATGTATGTATGTATATGTATATATATATATATATATATATATATATATATATATATATATAAATATAGCTGCGAGCAGCGATGGAGGGCCAAAGCCGGCGGTACCGCCACCTAAAGTTACCTAAAGGCACCGGGGTTGCGGTGCCACCGGCTTGGGCCCGTAATCGCTGCTCGCAGCTATATTTTTTTTATTTTTTTTATTTATTTTTTTCTACTTCTCGGGCACTTTTGGGGCCCTTAACATGCTCAAAAACTCTTGAAATTTTGCACACACGTCAGAACCCGCGGCCATCAGGGCCGGACTGAAGCTGGTACCCGGGCGTGGCACGGGGGCTCGACAGCGCCCCCTGGAATGGTGTCTGAAAACTTGGTCCATAAATCAAACACGCTTGCATGTAATAATATGAAACTCAGTACACATATAGATCTCATCGGGCCGAACATCTTTCGTGCTCTAAGTTTTACACCAGCCCAACAGGAAGTCGGTTATTATATGTTGTTTGGAAAACGCATACAATGCAATGTGAAATACTCCTCCTAGGGAATTCATCCGATCACCACCAAACTCGGTGTGAATGTAGTCAAGACATTGAGGATGCTAAATTGCGAACGGATTTTTGATATCTCGAACGGTTTGGCCGTGGCGAGGAAACGAATTTATGGCGAATAATGGGACACAGGACGTGTGTTATAACTTCTGCATACATTAACTGATCTTGATGAAACTTCAGCAGTGTGTTCGTGGTAAAAGGCCGATCAGATGGATGTAACTATTGTGAGTCAAAGTTATAGCGCCACCAACTGGCAGCAGGAAGTTTGTCACTTTCAAAATGCTTTGAAATCACCCACTTAGTTTTACCCGATTTGCTTAAAACTTTATGTGTATAATGTAGAGACACGGCAGATGTAGACCTGTGAAAGGATTATTTATATCTTAGATACTGTTGCCGTGGCAACGCATCAAACTTTAATATTCTTTTCGGATGCTTTTGAGACTCTTCACATGCTTGAAAATGCATGAAACTCGACAGACACATCACATTTATTATCCAGTAGACATGTGCAAAGTTTCAGAAACGGGCGTGGTGGAATGGCTCAGTAGCGCCACCTTTAGTCAAAAATGGGGGCTTAGTTTTTCCTAGAATCACAGAACTTGGTACGTATATTGCTCTCATCAAGCCGGACAACTTTCTAATTTACAGTTATTAGCTCAGACCAACAGGATGTCAGATATTTTGGTTTGAATGTGGATTTTCTGGAGAATTTTCTCTCTCTCTCTCTGTGTCTGTGTCTGTGTGTGTGTGTGTGTGTGTGTGTGTGTGTGGGGGGGGGGGGGGGGGGGGGTTGGGTTTGTCTATTCCATTTAATCTTTGTTTTTCAAGGTTTCAGGGGCTTTTGGGGCCCTTAACATGCTCAAAAACTCTTGAAACTTTTCACACAGGTCAGAACCCACGGTCATCAGGGCCGGACTGAAGCTCGTACCTGGGCGTGGCTGGGGGGCTCAACAGCGCCCCCTTGAACACGGTCTGAAAACTTGGTCCATATATCAAACACGCTTGCATGAATTAATATGAAACTCGGTACACATATAGATCTCATTGGGCCGAACAACTTCCGCACTCTAAGTTATTAGCTCCGCCCAACAGGAAGTCGGCTATTATGGGTTGTTTGAAAAACGCATGCTGTGGAATTTGATGTACTCATCCTAGAGAATTCATCCAATCGCCTCCAAACTCGGTCAGCATGAAGTCAAGACATTGAGGATGCTAAATTGCGGACGGATTTTTGATATCTCGAACGGTTTGGCCGTGGCGAGGACCCGAATTTATGGCGAGAAAAGAGAAACACAAAGTGTTATAACTTCTGCATACATTAACTGATCTTGATGAAACTTCAGCAGTGTGTTCGTGGTAAGAGGCCGATCAGATGGATGTAACTATTTTGAGTCAAAGTTATAGCGCCACCAACTGGCAGCAGGAAGTGTGTCACTTTCAAAATGCTTTTGACAAAAGTGGGGGGGTTAGTTTTACCTACAGTTTAAAAAATCAATACGTATATTGGTCTCATCGAGCCGGACAACTTTCTAATTTACAGTCATTAGCTCCGAGCAACAAGTCAGACATATAAATATAGCTGCGAGCAGTGATGGAGGGCCCAAGCCGGTGACACCGCCACCCCGGTGCCTTTAGTGTAACTAAAGGCACCAGGGTGGCGGTGCCACCGGCTTGGGCCCGCAATCGCTGCTCGCAGCTATATTTATTATTATTTTTCTTACGACTATTTGGGCACTTTTGGGGCCCTTAACATGCTCAAAAACTCTTGAAACTTTGCACACGGGTCAGAATCCGCGGCCATCAGGGCCGGGCTGAAGCTGGTACCCGGGCGTGGCAGGGGGGCTCGACAGCGCCCCCTGGAATGGTGTCCGAAAACTTGGTTCATATATCAAACACGCTTGCATGAATTAGTATGAAACTCGGTACACATATAGATCTCATCGGGCCGAACAACGTTCGTGCTCTAAGTTTTACACCAGCCAAACAGGAAGTCGGCTATTATGGGTTGTTTGGAAACGCATGCTGTGGAATTTGAAATACTCCTCCTAGGCAATTCTACCAATTGCCACAAAACTCGGTGTGCATCAAGTCAAGACATTGAGGACGCTAAATTGCGGACGGATTTTTGATATCTCGAACGGTTTGGCCGTGGCGAGGAAATGAATTTATGGCGAATAAGGGACACAGGAAGTGTGTTATAACTTCAGCATACATTAACTGATCTTGCTGAAACTTAAGCAGTGTGTTCGTTGTAAGAGGCCGATCACAGGGACGTGACTATTGTGAGTCAATGTTATAGCGCCACCAACTGGCAGCAGGAAGTGTGTGACTTTCAAAATGCTTTGAAATCACCCCCTTATTTTTACCCGATTTGCTTCAAACTTTATGTGTATAATGTAAAAACACGGCAGATGTAGACCTGTGAAAGGATTATTGATATCTTAGATACTGTTGCCATGGCAACGCATCAAACTTTAATATTCTTTTCGGATACGTTTGAGACTCTTAGCATGCTTGAAATTGGATGAAACTTGACAGACACATAACACTTATTAGCCAGTAGACATGTGAAAAGTTTCAGAAACGGGCGTGGTAGGGGGGCTCAACAGCGCCCCCTTGAACGGGGTCTGAAAACTTGGTCCATATATCAAACACGCTTGTATGAATTAATATGAAACTCGGTACACATATAGATCTCATCGGGCCGAACAACTTTCCCTCTGTCAAGTTTCACCCCAGCCCAACAGGAAGTCGGCTATTATAGGTTGTTTGGAAAACGCTTGCTGTGGAATGTGAAGTACTCCTCCTAAAGAATTCATCCCATTCCCACCAAACTCGGTGTGCATGAAGTCAAGACAGTGAGGATGCTAAATTGCGGACGGATTTGTGATATCTCGAACGGTTTGGCCGTGGCGAGGAAACAAATTTAAGGCGAGAAAAGAGAGACACGAAGTGTTATAACTTCTGCATACATTAACTGATCTTGATGAAACTTCAGCAGTGTGTTCGTGGTAAGAGGCCGATCAGATGGATGTAACTTTTGTGAGTCAAAGTTATAGCGCCACCAACTGGCAGCAGGAAGTGTGTCACTTTCAATATGCTTTTGACAAAAGTGTGTGTGTGTGGGGGGGGGGGTGTAGTTTTACCAACAGTAACAAAAATCAGTATGTATATTGTTCTCATCGAGCCAAACAACTTTCTAATTTACAGTCATTAGCTCAGACCAACAGGAAGTCAGATATTTTGGTTTGAATATGGATTTCTTTGCAAAAAAGGCTTCTGAATTTTTACCCACTCCTCTTAAGTGCTTTATTTTATTCCCACCAAACTTTTTCAACATGATGAAAATACATTAAAGATGCTAAATTGTGAACAGATAATAAATATCTCAAATGGTTTTGCTATGGCGAGGGATTAATGTCAAAAAAGAAAACACCAAAAGCTTTATATCTTCTAAAAATGTAATTATACACCATTTATTATATGAAATTATACAAATATAAGAACTAAACCCATTTTATTTTTTATTTTTTTTTCAATTTAAGAATTTTTTAAGTTTAAAAAGAACCAGAATGTTTTTTTTAGTCCAAAAATAAACAAATCATGTCATTCATAGTGCTATACTCCCCTCTTGTGTTCAAAATCAGGTAGGCCTATTGTATCTATATAAAAAAATATACTAGGTACGTGATGGTGAGAATATTTTACCACCGGTTAATCGACGTGTGACACCGCTGGGGGCTTTTGAATCATACATAGGACATGAAGACATCATAGGGGATTGTGAACATATTTTACTGGAACTTCATCTTCATTACATCTATATATATATATATATATATATATATATATATATTGTTACATTTATATATATATATATATATATATATATATATATATATATATGTAAATATAGCTGCGAGCAGTGATGGAGGGCCCAAGTCGGTGACACCGCCACCCCGGTGCCTTTAGTGTAACTAAAGGCACCAGGGTGGCGGTGCCACCGGCTTGGGCCCGCAATCGCTGCTTGCAGCTATATTTATTATTATTATTATTATTTTGTCAAACTTTCGGGCACTTTTGGGGCCCTTAACATGCTCGAAAACTCTTGAAACTTTGCACACACGTCAGAACCTGTGGCCATCAGGGCCGGGCTGAAGCTGGTACCCGGGTGTGGCAGGGGGGCTCAACAGCGCCCCCTTGAATAGGGTCCGAAACCTTGGTCCATAAATCAAACACACTTGCATGTAATAATATGAAACTCAGTACACATATAGATCTCATCGGGCCGAACAACTTTCGTGCTCTGAGATTTACGCCAGCCCAACAGGAAGTCGGCTATTATGGGTTGTTTGGAAACGCATGCTGTGGATTTTGATGTACTCCTCCTAGGACATTCATCCAATCGCCTCCAATCTTGGTCAGCATGAAGTTAAGACATTGAGGATGCTAAATTGCGGACGGATTTTTGATATCTCGAACGGTTTGGCCGTGGCGAGGAAACTAATTTATGGCGAATAATGGAAACAGGAAGTGTGTTATAACTTCTGCATACATTAACTGATTTTGATGAAACTTCAGCAGTGTGTTCATTGTAAGAGGCCGATCACATGAACATGACTATTGTGAGTCAAAGTTATAGCGCCACCAACTGGCAGCAGGAAGTGTGTCACTTTCAAAATGCTTTGAAATCACCCTCTTATTTTTACCCGATTTGCTTCAAACTTTATGTGTATAATGTAGACACACGGCAGATGTAGGCCTGTGAAAGGATTATTGATATCTTAGATACTGTTGTCGTGGCAACGCATCAAACTTTAATATTCTTTTTTGATGCTTTTGAGACTCTTAAAGGGTTAGTTCACCCAAAAATGAAAATTCTGTCAGTAATTACTCACCCTCATGTTGTTCCAACCATGTAAGTCTTTCGTTCATCTTCGGAACACAAATTAAGATATTTTTGATGAAATCTGACAGAATTTTGACTCCTCCATAGGCTTCCAGTGTGACCGAAACTCACCGGCCCAGAATAGTTATTAAAACATCGTTAAAATAGTCCAAGTAACTACAGTGGCACTACATTAAGTTTATCATGCGACGACAATACTTTTTGTGCGTAAAAACAACAAAAATAACGACTTTATCCAACTATTAGTGTTCCTCAATGTGGGCCTCTGACGAGAGTTCACGGGAGCGCTAGGACGCATGCGCGAGAACTGAGCTTACGGCGTTCTTCTTCTACTACTACTTGTTACTGACTGCTCACTCCTTGGGAGTATTACCACCATCTACTGTACAGGATGACGTCCCGACATTGCCGGGTGCGCAAAACGGTCTCTTCATAAGCCGAGGAAGACGCGCACTGTATGTAAGCGATTGAATTCGACACTTATTGTGATTTAGGTCTAGATGTAGTTTTTACAATGGGTAGAAAATGTGCATTTCCTGGATGTTGGAATCTTGAGAAAGCAACGAAAAAACGTAAAGGTGCTTTACCAATTCTGCAAAATAAACAGATTACCTTTCACAAATTCCCATTAAATGATCATGAGCGACTGAAGCTATGGCTGCTGGCAGTTCAGCGGGATGTTAATTTACCGCATAAAGTCGTTAAGAACATGAAATTGTGCAATGAACATTTCTCAACAGACGACTTCAAACCAGTTCAACAAAACACAAGACGATTACTGAAATCAACAGCTGTGCCCAACTTGTTTTTACACAACAACAAGGTAATAAGTGGAATCTCCATGTGGTGGTTGTTAAAGTAACGATACAGTAATTTAGTTATTTGACTTTATTTACATTTCCCTATATATAAAAAATCTGCATTGCCTATGATACAATGAATTACATCCTTACAACAGTGACTTGAAATGTTTTAGGAGACAAAGGACCCATCACAGCTCAGTCAGGACCCTCAGTCAGCTGGTCCACTCCTTACCAGTCTTTGCCCTCAAGTAACTGATCAAAGTGAAAACACATGTACAGAGGAAATATTTTCGGCTGCATATTTAGCTGGTGTTCCCCAGTCAACCCCAGTTAAGCAAAGCAAAATCCATAGTTCTACACAAGAACCTGACTATTCATTTCCGTCAAAACTTCTGTTGGTGTTATCAAGTCCAGAAACAGTACAGTCTTCAAAGCCATCAACATCAGGAACATACTACGCCTTACCTGCAACGAAGTCACATCAATCAGTAAGTGAACTTTTAAATAAAAATGTCCTTATTTAGTGGTTTTTAACATTAAAATTAGAAATTTTATGATGGGCATAATATGTACAATGGCTTAACTTTGTTATTTACTATTCTATGATGTTTTTGTTCTTTGTAATTTGTCAAACACAAATATAGTTTTTTTTTTTTCAGTATGAACAAACAGATGCTGAAAGTGAGAACCAATTTGAAGATCTTAGTCTTGATGTCAGCATGCTTTCCCTGAATCCTCAAACAGAAAAGCAGGACCTAAGTTTTGTTCCTCTAAGTTCGACCTCAACATCAACTCCAACTACAGAGGATGATGAAGACAACAGTAGATACAAAGAGCGAAAATGGATTGTCAATGTGTCCAGCTTGATGGAGCTGTTTAGTAGATGCCATAATTGCGGAGCAGCAGTCATTGAAACCCAAAAAACAAGCTGTGGTAGCCTCATATGTGTTCATTGGGAATGTTCGAATGGTCATAATGGAAAATGGAAATCGTGTGATGAAAATCGAGGAATGCCAGATAACAACCTTTTTGTGTCAGCGTGTACACTGTTCACTGGGGCAACATATACGGACATTGATGATTGGGCTACATTGCTCAACCTCCAACTACCAAAGAAAAAAACCTTCTATGCTATCCAGGCCTCTTATCTAATCCCTGTTGTAGATGCTATGTACAAAGAACAACAGGATAAAATGTTGGAAGCCTTGAGGATGGAAAACATAATGCACAAAGATGTGCATTTGTCAGGGGATGGGAGAAATGACAGGTACTGTAAGTGTAAATATAAATTGTGTGTATAAGTTAAACAAATTGTAACTTATTTTATCTTTATCAAAAAATGTTTTAACCCCATTGATGTTATTTTCGCAGCCCTGGATTCTCAGCAAAGTACTGTACATACAGTTTAATGGATGATTCAACCAATCTGGTAGTCCACTACGAGTTGGTGCAGGTCAGTGTATATATATGTTTTTAACAATTTATCAACATGTGTTTTTAACATGCTTTTTGAAATATTGGTGCACTATTAATATTTTTAGCATTATTATTTTTAAATGTTGATGATTATAAGTTATTAACTCTTATGCAGGAATAACAATTAATGATATAATTATAAACATTCAAAAATTTAAATAAAGGTTACAGAAGCAGCAAGCTCTGTTGGCATGGAGCCCATAGGCTTTAAGAGAAGTGTAAACTCACTTTTGGAAAAGGGAATTGAAATTGAGGTAATGACTACGGACAGATCTCCGTCTATAAGAAAGATCATGAGGGTTGATTATCCACAAATTCATCATGAGTTCGACATCTGGCATGTTGTAAAGGGTATGTACATTTTTCCTCAATGATTCATATGTTTGTTGACATGTATTGAATTTAATTTTTTAGGCTCTCTATAGCAGTAGAGAACAGCTGCTTTTCATAAACTAAAGTTTGACAATAACAAAATATAACTGCTATTTGTATGCACTATGCTTACCCCACAATCTCATAATGTTGAATACATAACTGACATAATGTTTTTCAGGTTTCTTCAAAAAATTACTGTCAGTTTCCAAAAAAAACCCAAATATAGACCTTCAGCCATGGATAAAAAGCATATGCAACCATTTGTGGTATGCATGTGCATCCTGCAGCGGTGACCCAGATGTATGTTATCTAATATATTTTTTAAATCTGATATAGACAAAATTCTTTCAAAAATTACATTGTAAATATTTTTAAACAGCTGTTGACAGAAAAGTGGAAATCCCTTCTCCATCACATTTGCGGAGAACACATTTGGGAAGAAAATGGACGGCAGCAAAGATGTGCCCACGATGACCTCACTCCTGACCAGCAAAGAAGGAAACGATGGCTACTTAAAGAGTCTCCAGCCTTTCACACACTATCATCTCTTGTTTTACATCCAAATCTCTTGAAGGACATGAGGCAAATGGCCTTCTTCAAGCACACAGGCAAGTTACTTTTACATCAAAATTTATTCAACTTCACATGGAAAGGGAAAATATAAAATGTTTTTTTTTTTTTCTCAGGCAGTCTTGAGGTCTACCATTCAGTTCTTCTGAAATATTGTAGAAAGAATCTGCATTTCCACTACTCCTCGATGACAGCTCGTACTCAACTTGCTGTCATGGATCACAACGAAAATGCAAACCGTCAACAGGCCACAACCTCCTCAGGCAAGTATTCAGTTTCCAAAAAGTGGGGTGTTTACAACACTAAATGCTCAATTCATTTGTACACACACAAATATATATATATGTATATGTGTGTGTGTGTGTGTGTGTGTGTGTGAATTATGCGCACTAACAGAGAAAAAAATTAACAGGATACTTTAATCAGGGCAGAAAATATTGCCTTGTGACTATATATTGCAATTTTATAGGTGATCCGCGATACAACGTTGTTTTTCCAAAACAAAAGAAAGAATGGTTGGCAAGGAAAATTTATGAACCAACTACACAAACCTTCAGGGAAGAACTTCTTCAAAAGGTACAGGAGCGGCGCAGTGACCCTACTGTACTTTTCAAGGACCCAACCTCTCACGTTTCTTTGCCTGTTTTACCGCGCAATATCGCAACAAAACCCAAACCAGGAAAGGAAGCAGTTGTTGCAAAACATGTGTCAAGGTTTACCAAGTAAACGACTGTCAGCGGCATACTGTACTATTTTTTTTGGATTTTCTTGTTGTTAGATTTTTCATTTGGTAAAATGCTACCTCAACATGCATGTTTACGTATTTATTTTTGTTTGTGTAATAAAAAATTTATTAAGTGTAAAACTGCTGGGAATACCAAAAATTGCTTATCTATTGCAGTGATATCAAAACAAAAAAGTTCCTTCAAATGCTAAAGCCATACTCTGACTGAAATTCTAAAACATTTCAACAAAACCGGTTTTATAAACTGTAATTGACAAACATAAGCCAATTTAAGTTTATGTACATTTTTATTTAACAAGTATTCATACAAGCAGTACCCACACGTTTTATTTGAAAATATTTTTACTAATAGTGAAAAATAAAAATATAAAATGTTTATTGTGTTGCTTTTCCTTTCTTTAAATTAACCTGAAAGCTTCTTCGGCTTCCTTGAAACCAACGTATGCACCAGATAATGACGGATATTTTTCCCGTATGGCTCGCACAACACATGACGGCAGAATTTTTCTGTTGTGTCTTCCAAGTCTTTGACCTTTCAGTATCCACTCTAGAACAACCCGGTAAGCCACCAGTCTGCACTGACTGTAAACAGAAAACAGATCAGAATCAGAAAAAGCTTAATTGCAAAATAGCATAGTAAAAAGATGCATAAGAAATAACTACAGTAGGCTGCATGTGTAATAACTCTACAATATAAACAAACCTACTTACTCCATAGATAGCGTGCCACCCGGTCCTTCTGGCCTCGGACGTCCCTTCCAGTTCACTTTTGGCAAATAAAAAAACACTTCTAAAACACTGCGACTTAGCAGGGGTGGAAAACCGGGATCCTCTGTTATACAGCGACATACACTTGTCGTCCCATTGTCCGCGCTATCCAAACTTTCGAGCTGTGGCATGACAATGTCCCAATCGATGCAGCACACGCTCTCCTGTTCAGTAGGCATCGATTGGCACTGATTACATTTACACCACCAGCTGTCCAAAGCTCTCTGTCTTTCAGAACCTTGAGACTGTGGTTGTGATGCAGCCTCTTCCATCTCTTGTAATTCAGTGTCTGTGTATTCTGGTTCGAATAAGTATGGTTGGTTAAAAAAATTCAAGTCTTCATCTTCATCTACATCGAAATCTGCGGACATAGTGACGAATACAGTTTTACATACAGTGCGCGTCTTCCTCGGCTTATGAAGAGACCGTTTTGCGCACCCGGCAATGTCGGGACGTCATCCTGTACAGTAGATGGCGGTAATACTCCCAAGGAGTGAGCAGTCAGTAACAAGTAGTAGTAGAAGAAGAACGCCGTAAGCTCAGTTCTCGCGCATGCGTCCTAGCGCTCCCGTGAACTCTCGTCAGAGGCCCACATTGAGGAACACTAATAGTTGGATAAAGTCGTTATTTTTGTTGTTTTTACGCACAAAAAGTATTGTCGTCGCATGATAAACTTAATGTAGTGCCACTGTAGTTACTTGGACTATTTTAACGATGTTTTAATAACTATTCTGGGCCGGTGAGTTTCGGTCACACTGGAAGCCTATGGAGGAGTCAAAATTCTGTCAGATTTCATCAAAAATATCTTAATTTGTGTTCCGAAGATGAACGAAAGACTTACATGGTTGGAACAACATGAGGGTGAGTAATTACTGACAGAATTTTCATTTTTGGGTGAACTAACCCTTTAACATACTTGAAATTGCATGAAACTCGACAGACACATCACACTTATTATCAAGTAGACATGTGCAAAGTTTCAGAAACGGGCGTGGTGAGGGGCTCAGTAGCGCCACTTTTAGTCAAAAATGGGGGCTTAGTTTTACCTAGAATCACAAAACTTGGTACTTATATTGTTCTCATCGAGCCGGACAACTTTCTAATTTACAGTCATTAGCTGCAACCAACAGAAAGTCAGATATTTTGGTCTGAATATTTTATTTATTATATTATTTTTTAATAATATTATTTTTTGCTAAATCAGCCTCTGAGTTTTTAGTTACTCCTCCTAAAAGGTTTATTTTATTCCCACCAAACTTTTTCAACATGATAAAAATATATTAATGATGCTAAATTGTAAACGGATATTGAATATCTCAAACGGTTTTGCTATGGTGAGGGATTAAATTAATGTCAAAAAGGAAGCAGGAAACATCTCATAACTTCTAAAAATGTAATTATACACCATTTATTTTTATATAAAATTATACAAATATTAGAACTAAACCCATTTTATTCTGTTTTTGCAATTCAAGGAGTATGAAAAAGTTAAATACAGGCTATTTAGTGCTATTTGGTTCAACAAAAAAGCAAACATAGGGCTATACTGCCCTCTTGTGTCCAAAAGGATATCTAAATAGTATATAAAACGTTTTACTAGGTAGGCCTATTGTATTTAAATATAAATTTATTAGGTATATGACTGTGAGGATATTTTCCCATCGGTTAATCGACGTGTGACACGAGCGGGTGCTTTTAAATCGCTAATATAAAAGTGAAAGTAAAAAACGGACGTCCGCACGGACATTGATAATGGTGCACGTTGGAAAGAATGATACTTTTAAACATAACACTAAACCGCCTTTAGGTGTCACCAGGCGACCATCTTAATGAGCGAGTCATTGATTCATTCGTTCAAACGATTCGTTCGAATGACTGAGTCATTCATGATTGAGACAGATTTTTATGGATTGACCATTGAATCTTTGAGTCAACCGATTCGTTTCAAAATGCTGAATCATTCAGTAATGAGAAAACAAGTTGCTGTGAGATGCGCGATGGTTCTGCTGTGATCTTTGTTTAACTATTTTTGCTGCTGAAACAGAACAAAAACAGTCAATATTGCATCTAAAATGTAAGTGACTTAATTGTAACTGTTTATTAACCTGTTGTATGAAATCATTGTCACAGTTTCAATCGTGATTGTATTCAGGAAATAGTTGCCTACTCGTCAAGTGAGGTTGCTTAACTCTATCATATGTTATAAAATATATAAAAACTCCATATTTGTAATTTTTATAATCAGTATGTTGTTAACTGGGTTGCTTTTTTGTGTGCCGTGCTCATTTGTTTACAATTCTCCTGGAGAAGCTGCATGAGCCTCAGCAGGGCAACCTTGTTACCATTGATCAGTAATACATTTATTATTAACTGCTGATTGCAACTTAAAATGAATGTAATGAAATTATAATAATCTCTCGTTTTAGTGATTCCCAAGTTATTTTTTTGTTATTGACGTTCTAATCAGGCTATACTCTGGTCGGGCAAGTAAAATTCTCTTTCAGGTTGGCCTATTGTATTTATATATAAATATATTAGGGATGTGACTGTGATAAAATTTTCCCACCGGTTAATCGACGTGTGACACCGCTGAGGGCTTTTAAATCGCTAACTTAAAAGCGAAAGTAAAATACAGACGTCCGTACAGACATTGATAATGGTGCGGAGTAGAGCGAGCATTTTCAATGTATTCCTATGGAAGTAGGAATGAACTAAAACATTTTATTTATGTTTTTATGTGTCCACTGTTCAACCGCAACCGCGTCACACACACACACACACATTCCAGTATTGCAATCTTGACATCGCAGCCTGTTCATTATAGCCCTAATACAATATAATAATAAAAATAGTCAACCTAACATATATGAATTACACTGCTCTGTTTAAATAGTCAGTAGTACAATTTGTACCATTCACAGTAAGCAGAGCTCCACTGTGATGTTTCCAAGCACATTTTTGCGCGTGTGAAGAGGATGATTTTTTCCATCGATATTGGAACACGAGTGAAGTATAAAGCCTATAATAAAGAATAGTTTAGCATCCAAATACATCGCAAATATTGAAACATTTTGATTCTAATGAGAGGGTTACGTGAGACCAACACTGCTTACTTTCGTTTTTATTTTTACATTAAATTTAAAGGATTTGTTGTGGAATATTTTGAGTGTATCATAAAATCAGAATAAGGTAAGACAAGTAATAGTTTCTGTCTTATATATATATATATTTATATGTGTGTGTGTGTATATATATATATATATATATATAGATATAGATAGATAGATAGATATATATATATACATATATATACAGTGAGGAAAATAAGTATTTGAACACCCTGCTATTTTGCAAGTTCTCCCACTTGGAAATCATGGAGGGGTCTGAAATTGTCATCGTAGGTGCATGTCCACTGTGAGAGACATAATCTAAAAAAAAAAATCCAGAAATCACAATATATGATTTTTTAACTATTTATTTGTATGATACAGCTGCAAATAAGTAGAATTCTGACCCTCAAAGACCTGTTAGTCTGCCTTTAAAATGTCCACCTCCACTCCATTTATTATCCTAAATTAGATGCACCTGTTTGAGGTCGTTAGCTGCATAAAGACACCTGTCCACCCCATACAATCAGTAAAAATCCAACTACTAACATGGCCAAGACCAAAGAGCTGTCCAATGACACTAGAGACAAAATTGTACACCTCCACAAGGCTGGAAAGGGCTACGGGGAAATTGCCAAGCAGCTTGGTGAAAAAAGGTCCACTGTTGGAGCAATCATTAGAAAATGGAAGAAGCTAAACATGACTGTCAATCTCCCTCGGACTGAGGCTTCATGCAAGATCTCACCTCGTGGGGTCTCAATGATCCTAAGAAAGGTGAGAAATCAGCCCAGAACTACACGGGAGGAGCTGGTCAATGACCTGAAAAGAGCTGGGACCACCGTTTCCAAGGTTACTGTTGGTAATACACTAAGACGTCATGGAAATATGCTGCGTATAACAATAGAAAACAAGGAGAAACGCACAGTCACATGCTCAAACAATCAACAACGTCGCTCTAGAGGTGCGTTCCATTTGACCGTAAGTGGACTGCGAAGTGGACTTCACAGGGTATTCCGCCATCTTAAGTGAGATTCCAATCCAAAGGGAGCGAACATGTTCAGTTCGAAGGGCACTGCGCACGGCATAGGGAATAAGGGAACATCGATACATCACTTCACAGGAAGTGGAGAGCGATGATCACCCAACTGTCAATTCGCGCACCACGTCATCACCAGTCAGAACGGTCAGAACTAACGATGGAGGAGTTTACGTATGTGTGTAAGTATTCGTACATTTCGCCATTGTTATACAAATGAGAGTATTTTTAACAGTTATTGTTGTGAATATTACATATACTATTTTTGATGATTAAAATTTAACTCAGTGAATGCAGCCAGCTTAGCTAGTTTGTGAAGTAAAGTGATTTTATTTTAGGTAGTTTTAAAATAGTGCAATATAATTGTAAATATATAATATAATAATAAAAATTAAAATATGAATGTAGTCCTATATATATTTATGTTATATCATAATCTGCGCGACCGTCGTTGACTTTCTTTGATGACGTTTGCAGGGCGTTTCAAATGAGCGGTTATTGTCAGTGAAGTCCACTTCAACTGATATACCGTGCTCAGGGAGTAGGGGAGCAGTGAACACTGCGTATGGACCCTGTCGAATGGAACGCACCTTAGATGTGTAAAAACAAGTGGAAAGCGCGGGCGCGCCGCTGTCTCCTTCCACAAGCGCTTGCTCTCCCGTGGCATCTGTCGTTGCTATGCAACCATGAACTGCGCTCTCCATGATGACAAGGAAGTATCAGCAAAAGATTAATTGATTTCTAGCCCTTGCATTAGCTTTACTACTAGATATATTTATGGAGATGAAAAATAATAAGGCGCCCTGTACAGCTATGATCAGCTGTTCGGCCGAGCATTCAATGTTGTTACGCTCCAAGCTGATCAGTTGGTTCGTTGCTGCCGCGCTCTATCACTCGCACACCATAAAGAGCAAATTGTTTTTTAATGTTTCAATTTCGTGATTAAAATGACATAATTTGGAAGCGGATAATTTCTTCACAAACAGCTCATTATGACTCAATGTTAGAATGCTGCACCTACACTCGATAGTGTGAATAAGATCAGCGCAACGCAGACCACTGCATTGACAGCGTGAAACATATGATCTGTCTACGGCCAGGGCTCAGCGGAAGTCAGAAAATGCCGGTCCAGCGCTGATTGAGGATTTAAATTCGAAAATAAAAGACAGTTTGACATTTTTTCTCGCATCTGCGAATTTATTTTTTAATCATTTGTTCTGAGATGAAGCGAATATATTTGTGCAGGAATTTCTCGCACTATAAAAGCTAACCTTGCGGGAATGGTTTAAATTATGCGCAATCCCCACATTCCCGCACCGAAATTCAAGCCCTGAAATGGCAGCGGGATGTGTAACTCTAGCATATGGTGCATATGTCATATAAAGTTAGGCAAGGCCAAACAGCGTTATCCATGTTGTTGCGATTGCCTCGCTAGAGTAAGCTAAGAGTGAAACTGATAGCGTTTTTCATTTAATTACAATATGAGGACTGACGGTAGGCTATAAAAATCAGCGTTTCTGTGTAGGTGATGACTTTCTAGTTATTTCTCTACTCCGATGTTTAACTTGGCAATCCGTTACACACAATTTCATCCTTAAAGCCGTACATATCCCAGGGCATTCTAATGTCATTGCTGATGCTCTCTCGCTCTCGTTTGCAGGCTTTCAGATGTCTTTGCCCAGCAGCAAACCAGAATCCAACACCATGCTCGACCTTGGCAGAAATAATCTTAGATTAGGCTCTCAGTTTAATACCCTATTCAATTCTGCTAGATTCTATATCACTCAAGTAGTAGCACCATCAACACTTAAATCTTACATTTTACATCCGGTTTACCATTTTTCGTTTCTCGTTCAGAATCCCCATACTCCCCATTTTAATTTCTACAGTTTGTGTGTTCATAGTTCATTGCTCTGATTCTCGTTACCTGAAGATTGCTACAATATGTAAACTGCTGGCTGGCATCCAATTTCACACACGATTTCATAATCCTAGCTATCTAAGTCTTTTTTCTACGCCCTCAATTCCCTATTGCCCTTATACATCTATGGTCAGATGCACGACCTCACACTTCAAGAAACTCACCTTTATTCATACTACCGAGTGGACTTCCAATGACAAAGCACTGGTTTAGAACCCATCTAGCTTCCGTCTTAACCCTTTATAGGGTACTCATTGAAATACTTGGAAATTCAACATTTCAACCCTGGAGTGTTATTGTTGGTTATTACAAGACTTTTGAACTTTTGTGACTTAAAAAAAGAAAATCATTTTATGTTGCAAATCAAGGTCAATGAAGTTACCATATATGGTTCCTTTCCGGTCTATGGTCATTCCCCCCAAAACGTGTATATATTAAATAAGACACATATATAAATAAATACATAAAACATATATTTATGTAGGAACATTTTTTTTTCTTTTATTTAGGAACATTTCTTCTTTTTTATGTGTCAAAGTCACTTAGGCAAATACTTTTAGAAAACTAGAAAAATTTGCTTTCCAAAAAGTGGATTGTAGTAAAGTTCAAATGAAGGGATGAAGGAAGGAGACAGGTCAACTTGCTGTGGAATGTGTGTCTCTTTTTATTCAATATTTTTCCTTTCTCAAAACAAAGTTGTGCTCTCAGTGCTCTCTAAACACAGTCTCTTTTCAATAACTCTTTAACAGCAGTTCCTTTGGCTTTTCTCAGACAGCAATGGGCACATGATTCCACAGCCACTCTCTCTCCCATTTCCAACCGTAAGCTCTGATGCTGCTCCTCCGGGCTCAGGCCGACCCTCTGGAGGATGGCCTTTTTCAGATCTTCGTATATCAGGAGGTTCTGGACTGGCAGTTGCTATGCGGCTTTCTGGGCCTCCCCTGACAGCAACGGGATCAAGTGCACCGGCCAGCTGGTCTGTGGCCACTCACATGCCTCTGCGGCCCGCTCAAACAGATCCAGGAATGCCTCTGGATCATCCATAGGGCCCATCTTGTTTAAGGTCATGTGAGCGGCGGGCGGCCGGGCTAGGGGAAGGCGCTGCCGTCCGAACCTCCCGATTCAGCAAGCTCCGGAACGGTCCTCTTGCTGGGCTTGGATGAGGGCGTGGAATCGTAAATCCTGGTCGCTCCTCAAGTCCAGCAGCACCTGATGGTTTTCTTGGTGGAGGCCCGCGAGCAATTGGATAATGTCCGCAAACGGCATTTCTGACGGGATCGTCATGCTGGCGGCAGCGATCTCCTTCCTTCCCAGGTTTCGGCACCACTGTAGTAACGAGGTTAGATGTTATGGGAAGAAGGAGGCGGGAACCGACGAACATTCAACACATTTTAATACCAAAAATAAAACAATTACAAAATTGTTTGTAATTTGCTGTCACGACTGACGTCTGCTGTCACATCAAATAAAACATAAACATCAAATAAAATCCAGGTCTTGCCTCTCTCGATCTCCACTGTCGTCGCTCGTCCTTTTTTATGCTTCCACTCCTCCGTGAGAGATACGAGACCGGTGCATCTCACAGGTGTCAATCATTAGTAATCACGCCACCGGCCTCGTGCCGTTCTCCCACGACCCTCAGCCTCGTCCTGCTCACCACATGGATATATACAAAATATAAGACATGTATAAAATAAAAATGTATTAAAACATATATAAACTTAATAGAATACTATAGAATATAATTAGAATAGAATAACTAATAGAATAGAATATATAACTTTTTTTTTCTTCATGGTACTTGACAAAGCAGTTGCAATTAGCACTGAGGCACAGGTGGACCTTACAGACCCTGCAGACCACGTTTGACCTCAATATGTTCCCCTTCCTTCTGCAATACTTGCAGGTTTGGCGTGGGCAATAACTTAATAATAATTTATAATAATAGTCAGGGGCATGGAACAGGGACATTCAAACCGCTCAGAAGCATCTGGGGTGTGGCTGCGGTGTCCCCGGACAGGCTTGGGGACATCAGCAGAGGTGCTGGGGGCGCATGAAAATGATGAGTTCCTTCGGGGGCGAGACATTATTGACCTCTGGCTGCTGTACCTCCTGAACACCTGGATCTGGAAGTTCTTTAGTGACAGGCCATCCACACCAAGAGCCTTGCTGTCCCACCTGTACATGATCCAGGCATTCGAGAGGCTGACATCTATTGCATAAGTAAACATCCGCATGTACCACCTCTTGGATTTCATGGGGGTACGGTAGAGGTGGACCAGCATGTCACTCTTGTCAATGCCCCCCATGTTGGCATTGTAGCTCTTGATAACAGCAGGGCAGCTTACCTGTTCCTTCCTCTTGGTGTCACTGCAGTACCGGTAGACTGAGGATATGGCCTCCACCCCCATGTCTGTTGACAGCAGAGTGACGACCCTGTTGTCCTTCCACCTGAGGGCCAGGATCCCATCATCACTGGTGACGTAGTCATGCATACCACGAGGGACAGCCTTTTTCTCCATATCCTTGATGGACTTCAATGGAGGCTTGCCTATTCTGTTGTCCCTGGCTGTCCCCGTGTACCTGCAGTTCTTGTCTTTGAGGTACCGCACTATCTCCAGGCTGGTGAATAAGTTGTCCTCAAAGATGGCTGTGTTGGTGGAGGGGGACATGGTGCTGGCCAGGACGGAGACTATCTGGCTGGTGACCATAGCTTGTTGTTCAGATGTCATGGGGACACCGTGGGCCTCCAGCATAGTTTTGCCCTGGTATAGCACCAGGTCATGAATAAAGCCATCATCAGAAGCCCTGGCAAACAACTTAAATCCCCATTTGTCCGGCTTGTTCTTGATGTATTGCCTCAGGTTTCCAGCTGTCTTGCCTCATCCACAGGCCCGTCGCGACAAGGCAATCAAACCAAGCAATTGCTTGGGGCCCCGAGCTGGCCTGGGGCCCCAAGACAACGACTGGTTAAGAATAAAATGCAACGACAAACTGTGTGAGCGCCCCTTTGATAGTCAATGCAGTAAAGAGCAATGACACTGTTATCGGGATCCCCCTCAAGGGGGCCCCTCTCAGTAGTCGCTGACAGCAGCCAGCCAACCACGTGATCTCTGCTGCCGGCAAAATACAAAAACTCCTCGGCAGTCATCATGAAGCGGAATTATGCTTCAGGAAGCCAGAAAAGAATGAGAAAGGAAGAGGAGGAAAGAAAAAAACAAGATAGTGGTAAGTAGGGGTGTAACGATACACGTATTCGTATTGAACCGTTCGGTACGAGGCTTTCGGTTCGGTTTTCGGTACGCATTTTCAAACCGAACGGTTCGTTGGACCATTTTTCCTGCCGACCAAAATTTCGTTATTTCAAATGTAGGCGCGTTGCGCGTGGCAAGCGCGCTCATAATGTAGAGACGCTGGCGCGACCACAACATTGCCTAACATCAAATGGCAATGCAAGCGGAACGAAACTGCTCGTTATTGTGTGGTTGAAGGACCGTTTATCAGTTTGGACCAAAGCAGCGCGAGCCGATCTTGATCAACACCGGACACTGTTACTACACAGCGCTAATAAGAGATCCAGTAAAGAAAGCATTTGAATTCGCCACAGAAGTAATAACATCGCTGCGAGATCTAATGAGAAACATCCACATAGTTTGGCAGGAATAGTAGGCTATAATGCCTTCAAGTAACATTACGTCGGTTTTATTTTGACATTATGAATACAATGCCCTCAAATGTTAATCTGAACTAAAATAAACATTTGTTTATAACTACTACAATATTACATTTCATTTTTTCCAAGGAGCTGTTTTGTTTTATATGCTCCTAAGAAGAGTCAATTATAGCTCCAAAATTGCTCAAAGTAAATTTTTTTTATATTTTATGATGTTAGTTTTAATTTAAAAAAAGAAGAAAAGTGCAACTTTTTTCGAACGGACGGAATATGGTTACATATTATAATATGTTTTTTTATTGGGGGGGCCTCCATGTCCATTTTGCTTGGGGCCCCCAAATTCCTTCAAACGGCCCTGCTCATCCACAGACTGCTTGGGGGTCTGTGGCTCACTCCTGAAGGCAGTAACCAGGAGGCTGAACAGTGGCTGGACTTTGAAGAATCTGTCAATGGTGCCAGGGATCTGGGTGTTGTCATTAAAGTGGACAAGCCTTCTCATCAGCCTGAACCTCTTAGATGACATGAGGTTTGCAACTTGAGGGACCCTGGTCTCCATTGCCCAGTAGTCATCAATGGAGGGTAGCTCAGAGATCCCATGTAGAGCAGGATAGCCACAAAGGTCGTCATCTCATCCTCAGTGGTGGTGAAGGTGGTGTTAAAGGGATAGTTAACTTTGAAATTAAATTTTGGTATGTTTTAGCTTACCTTAAGTGCATCCAAGATGTAGGTGTCTTTGTTTCCGCAGTAGTTTCAATTTTGATATTTTTAGGTCAAACCGTTCTTGTCTGTCAGTCATATAATGCAGGTCTATGGTCACCACCTCAAAGATCATTCACAGAGAAGTCCAAATTAAACAATTCCCCATCGTAAGTACACATTGATGGCCTAAGACACGAAACGAGCGGTTTGTGTGAGAAAACGAACAGTATTTATATTGTTTTTACCTCTTGTACACAACCACGTCGGCTGGGTGCTAATCCTATACTCTAGCGCGTCTACACATCGACGGCAGCTGAGTCTAATCCTATACCCTAGCGCGTCTACACATCGACGTCGGCTTGGTGCTAATACCTGTTCCCCTAACTAGCTTACTTCCTGCGCAGCAAAAAACAGACTTCAGCAAATGTCCTCTAAATGCTTTAATCACGGCCGAAGGATCTCTCGAGCAGTTCTCAGAGAATCTCCCCCAAGAAGAAGCAAGGCCGGTGGATCTCAGACAAATTCCATTGAGAATCCCACCAGCTAAAAGAATACAACAGTTTTTATAGAATAAGGAGGTATGTCATGCAAAAATGTCATGCTGCATTACATAATTTCCCCACAATTTGATTGCTTTTCATAGACAAACCCTTCCGTTACTAGGTAAAGCAAACTTTGTTTTAATGATTACTTCAATGTTAATCACAAGGTTCAAACTTAAGTCATCTGTCTAGTTTCATTTCCCATATTTGTTATTTTTACACTCACACAACCAAAGTCAAAGGGGTATGGCAACACAACATACAACATTCAAAAACACAGGACAGAACGTTTTAGTGCATTGTGTTTCAAAATGTTAGTTTTGTTAGGCCTAAAAAGAGAAATAAGGTTAGATGTTAGAGTTAATATTAGTTTGATATACAGTTTACTATTTTGTTCATTAAAAATCCACCACAGGCCCATGTCACTCGGGCATGGAGTGTCCAGGTTGTGGGTAAGTGGGAGGAAGTCTGGGTCTGCCACGTCGTTGTCTTCCTCATCGGAGCCCTCATCGTCACTTGTATTAGTAATAAGGCTCACAGTAAAAATAAACACCAGTATATGTCATAATAATATAAACTGGGTTAGTAGTAGTAATAATAATAATAATAATAATAATAATAATAATAATAAAACCTGTTATAAGTTAAACATATTTCACTATTTATGGCTTGATAATTTCAATAAATGGCTTAAGTTTCCCTCTGGATCACTGTATAATGTTATACAAACCTGTGGCAACATTCAATGCACTACTGATAGTCTAGATGGGATGTACCCAAAAAGTGAAAGTGAGGAGCATTTATGGGTACAAGTCGGGAACCGGCCTACTTTACATATTTCAAGGGTGCTGAATCTAAAAAAACTGGTACCCAAGCAAAATTTTGAGTTTTTGACCTTCTAATTTGCATATCAAAATGGCCGCCAAATTGCCTATCTTGCTCAGTTGTTGGACCATTTTCCCCTAGTTTTTTTGTAAGTAGGCAATCAAGATGAGGAAATTAAGTTTCTAGATCGATAGTCAAGGGTCAGAGCAAAGATATAATGGAGGCTCACTGCCTTTTTTATGTATATATATATATATATATATATATATATATATATATATGCAAAATACCAACTTTTAAGGTGAAATTAAGCATTATTTGTGTCATTTTTTAAGGCCGACATACATATTCAATCAATATCACTCTTAAATGTTCCCAGTGTATATATGATATGTGATGTATTCCATATTACATAATAACTAAGAAAAACACCATTGCAAGTTGTCTGAGATTTCATTTTTTATGCAAATTAAGGCGAGACACTACAGGTGAATAGGGTAAAAATTTTAACTAGCAGATATCACCATGAAACTTTCACAGTTGATTACCTACATTAAGATGAGAAAAAAAATGTATTACAAGTTTTCTGTAATTTAATGTTTAAATATGCAAATTAGGCAATATCTAATCAAATGTGCACTAATTTGCATATATTTTAAAAAACGAAATCTGAGTATTGGATAAAGCCAGGTTAAAAATTATTTTTTCATTGTGTTCACATATTAGATGGGAAAAAAATTACAGAGGGATTTATGGATATCTACTTTTGTTATCCTGTAAATCAGAAAATACTGTCAATAGCCTTAAAAAAATGATTTTCGCCATGTTTTTTGGAATAAAATGTTATATAAATCAGGCTAGGAATATAATATATTTACAAATCCCTCTGTAAATGTCTTCATAATATAACTAGGTACAAGACTGGAAAGTTTGGTGTATAGGTGCTTCTGAAGTGGAGCGTCATCCATGTGGTTTCCTTAGTCTGCTTCCGAAGCCTTCACCGGCCCCAAGCAGGAGGACGGCACCGCCCGTCTCCGCCCATTAGCCGGCCAAAACGCCAGGCTAAGCAGCACTCCTGAGATGGGCAGCTTGGAGTTAGGGCTCAGTTCTTCTCAGGAGCTGGTAGCAGGACCACTCCTTCCCCCGGTGGAGGGCCGGGGGAGAATCTTTTTTCTAAGAACTGATGCCCCTTCCTCCGAGCCCCAAGAGGCCATGGATGGCAGTGTGCGACGCTCTGCCTCGCCACTCTTGTCCCCCTCTGTCGCCAGACCTCTGTCAGAGCAGGCCCCCCGTGGAACACTGGTCCTTCCCTGGCCTCCTCTGTCAGGATGCGGCAATGACCGTGCCCCCACACCGGGTCGCTACGCCACCCACGTCTGGACCGTTCATTCCACTTCGCTGCCCTACCGAGGGTACGTCTGTGGTTCCCATGACCCCGCTGGTTCAGTTCTTGGGAGCCTGGCTAGAGCTTCCCAACCTGTCCCGCTGGGTTGAGAGAACCACCAGGCTCGGCTATGCGATTCAGTTCGCACAATCTCCTCCCCGCCTCCAGGGAGTCCGTTACACTATGGTGGGTGGCAATGCCCCTGTCATGCGTACGGAGGTCGCTACCTTACTGGCGAAAGGTGCAGTCGAGATTGTCCCTCCAGCCGAAATGAAGTCCGGGTTTGAAGTCCCTCATTGACATAACCGGACCTGGTTCTCCAAACTAGTCCTCCTCACGACAGCACCTCCCTGGCCAATCCCTCTGAGGAATGACCTCCTTTCTCAGGGACGGTGCACCCTATGGCACCCTCATCCCGATCTTTGGAACCTCCACGTGTGGCTCCTGGACGGGACGAGGCAGGTTTGAGTACCCAACCACCAGCGGTAGTGGCTACCATCACTTCCGCTAGAGCATCGTCCACAAGACATGCCTACGCGTTGAAGTGGAACCTCTTCGTCACCTGGTGCTCTTCTCGCAGAGAAGACCCCAGAAAATGCCCGATCAGTGTCGTGCTTTCCTTCCTGCAAGAAGGGTTGGACCGAAAGCAGTCTCCCTCCACCCTGAAAGTGTATGTTGCTACTCCTCTGCGAAGAAACATATCTGCATGTTGCCAGCATACTTCCTTATATACCCATGAGGTAAGGCGGAGTTACGCAATGCAAATTCCGCAGACCCATGGCATTTCTTTGCCATTGGCTCGTTTTATTTCTCGAAGATGAGAGGCTTTCTAAGCGAAACCCCATTCGTCGTCATGATGTAACATCTCTGTTCCCTACTCAGGGAACGAGGGTTACATATGTAACCGAGACGTTTTACGCCCCCCTCTCAGAAGCCTTGGGCATTTGGGACAATGTGTCAAAAAATATTTTCTCTAACCTCAAACCCTTTCTCCCACATTGTATGTAGTAGCAGCAATCATGTGTGGCCCACTATAGTCTTCTATCAAATAGCAGTATTCATTGGTTCCATGAGAGTGGGGCCAGCCCATAAAAATATCTTACATTTTAACATCTAGTAGGTCCACAGTCTAATTCTGCTCTTTTTGATTTTCAGCTATTGTTTTTGTCTGACTTTTATTATGAAGTTTTGTCTGTGGGTCATAATTTGTCATTTACTTTGCAGTTTCGTCTGAGATGTATCTGAAATCGGTCACAAGTTCACTTGTTCATTATAGTGAATGGCACATGTACTTTATGGAGAAAAGAGAAATGAAATTGAGTGAGCGGCTTAAGATGACGGAATTTGTGTGTGCCAGAGAGTAGAAATAACTATTTTACACCTTAAAAAATAATGACGATAATAACTTTATATGGTATAATGAAAATAAATAACTTGTTCACTTGTTCTCATATTCATGTCATATTTAATAGATAGTTCATTCATTTTAATAGAATAATAATACAAAAACTACAAAAAAGAATTAACACAATGATATAATTTTATTATTTTTACTTATAAATTTGCCATAAAAAGCAATAAATAGAGCACATAATACATGAAAGCTGTATTCCTTTCAGGGTTATCTGGTTTTGTTTATTTTTAGTTTTCTCCACATGGACTCTGTTTGTGTTTTCACCTTGGTTAGCTTGTCTTCATGGTTGTTAATTTGATTCATTACTCAGTTCAGGTGTGTGTTGTGTTCAGGTGTTCATGTCTCATTATCCTCTAACTACTTAAGTTCAGATCAGTTTGTGTTTCGTGTTGGGTCATGTCTATGTGTAGTTGTGTTTGTATGTACCTCTTTGGATTACTCTGTTGGAGCATTAAAGCCTAACTTTCGTCGTCGATTCTTTGGTGTTTTTGTTTTCCGTCTTGTTTGTGTTTTTGTTTAATTTTTTTTTGGTTCATCATGGACTTCCCTGCTGTCAAGCTGCTTTGCCTAGAGCAGGGAGACAGCTCCCTCGAGGAACGGGCGGTGCCGTCCTCCTGCTTGGGGCCGGTGAAGGCTTCGGAAGCAGACTAAGGAAACCACATGGATAACGCTCAACTTCAGTAGCACCTATACACCAAACTTTCCAGTCTTGTACCTAGTTATATTATGAAGACATTTACAGAGGGATTTGTAAATATATTATTCCTAGCCTGATTTATATAACATTTTATTCCAAAAAACATGGCGAAAATCATTTTTTAAGGCTATTGACAGTATTTTCTGATTTACAGGATAACAAAAGTAGATATCCATAAATCCCTCTGTAATTTTTTTCCCATCTAATATGTGAACACAATGAAAAAATAATTTTTAACCTGGCTTTATCCAATACTCAGATTTCGTTTTTTTAAATCTATGCAAATTAGTGCATATTTGATTAGATATTGCCTAATTTGCATATTTAAACATTAAATTACAGAAAACTTGTAATACATTTTGTTTCTCATCTTAATGTAGGTAATCAACTGTGAAAGTTTCATGGTGTTATCTGCTAGTTAAAAATTTTACCCTATTCACCTGTAGTGTCTCGCCTTAATTTGCATAAAAAAAATGAAATCTCAGACAACTTGCAATGGTGTTTTTCTTAGTTATTATGTAATATGGAATACATCACATATCACATATACACTGGGAACATTTAAGAGTGATATTGATTGAATATGTATGTTGGCCTTAAAAAAATTGCACAAATAATGCTTAATTTCACCTTAAAAGTTGGTATTTTGCATATATATATATACATAAAAAGGCAGTGAGCCTCCATTATATCTTTGCTCTGACCCTTGACTATCGATCTAGAAACTTAATTTCCTCATCTTGATTGCCTACTTACAAAAGAACTAGGGGAAAATGGTCCAACCATTAGCAAGATAGGCAATTTGGCGGCCATTTTGATATGCAAATTAGAAGGTAAAAAACTCAAAATTTCGCTTGGCTACCAGTTTTTTTGGACTCAGCACCCTTGAAATATGTAAGGTAGGCCGGTTCCCAACTTGTACCCATAAATGCTCCTCACTTCTTATAGAAGGCCATTTTTCTGAAATCCGTCTAGTCTATGAGTACTATTGTCCTACATTATAATGCATTAAGTGAAAAATATATGGAAGTAAAATAATGACAATTGTTTTTGAAACAAAAAAGCTTGTTGAATTGCACTACTCGAAAAAATATGCATTGCATTAACCCTGCTTGCATTTTTATGCATTGTATTTTCAGGGCTTGCATTTTTATGGACTGAAATTCAACATGGTTGTATTTAAGCTGTGAATATTTAAATTCAAAACATTTCACACACGTTTTCATTACCAACAGCTATGGAGAACGTCAATCAGCAATCTACTGATATTCCTGCCATTCCCGGATGTCAAATGTTGAATTTTCTGTCGAATTTGAACCACTGAATTTGTGGAAGCGAATTTGTAAAGCGAAATAAAATGGACCGAAAATTGCCGGTCGAATATTGTAGGTTGTATTTTTAAACAGAATGAACATTTTGGATGTGAAATCTGAAAGGTGAATATGGATTATTGAATTTTTAATAATGAAAACGTGTGTGAAATGTTTTGAATTGAAATATTCACAGCTTAAATATACAACCATGTTGAATTTCGACCGGCAATTTTCGGTCCATTTTATTTCGCTTTACAAATTCGCTTCCACAAATTCAGTGGTTCAAACAAATTCGCTTCCACAAATTCAGTGGTTCAAATTCGACAGAAAATTCAAAACATTTCACACACGTTTTCATTACCAACAGCTATGGAGAACATCAATCAGCAATCTACTGATATTCCTGCCATTCCCGGATGTCAAATGTTGAATTTTCTGTCGAATTTGAACCACTGAATTTGTGGAAGCGAATTTGTAAAGCGAAATAAAATGGACCGAAAATTGCCGGTCGAATATTGTAGGTTGTATTTTTAAACAGAATGAACATTTTGGAAGTGAAATCTGAAAGGTGAATATGGATTATTGAATTTTTAATAATGAAAACGTGTGTGAAATGTTTTGAATTGAAATATTCACAGCTTAAATATACAACCATGTTGAATTTCAGCCCATAAAAATGCAAGCCCTGAAAATACAATGCTTTAAAATGCAAGCAGAGTTAATGCAATGCATATTTTTTCAAGTAGTGCAATTCAACAAGCTTTTTTGTTTCAAAAACATTTGTCATTATTTTACTTCCATAAAAATAGCACTATAAGTACTGGTGGTACCACTTACTGTAAAGAGTGGAGACTCACAGTAAAAACAAACACCAATATATTCCATTTAAGTATAATAAAAACTGTTATATATATTCGATCCCTTACTTCAAAAGCACTTATTGTTAATGATATTATTACTGACTATAATCTAGATGTGCTGTGTTTGACAGAAACCTGGCTAAAACCAAACGATTACATTACTTTAAATGAGTCCACCCCGCAAGATTACTGTTATAAACATGAACCTCGATATTTTCAAAATCACTAAGAAATCTAGTTTTAAATATACTTCTTTTGAAGTGTTGGTGCTTAATGTAAAAATATACAGTGAGGAAAATAAGTATTTGAACACCCTGCTATTTTGCAAGTTCTCCCACTTGGAAATCATGGAGGGGTCTGAAATTGTCATCGTAGGTGCATGTCCACTGTGAGAGACATAATCTAAAAAAAAAAATCCAGAAATCACAATATATGATTTTTTAACTATTTATTTGTATGATACAGCTGCAAATAAGTATTTGAACACCTGTCTATCAGCTAGAATTCTGACCCTCAAAGACCTGTTAGTCTGCCTTTAAAATGTCCACCTCCACTCCATTTATTATCCTAAATTAGATGCACCTGTTTGAGGTCGTTAGCTGCATAAAGACACCTGTCCACCCCATACAATCAGTAAGAATCCAACTACTAACATGACCAAGACCAAAGAGCTGTCCAAAGACACTAGAGACAAAATTGTACACCTCCACAAGGCTGGAAAGGGCTACGGGGAAATGGCCAAGCAGCTTGGTGAAAAAAGGTCCACTGTTGGAGCAATCATTAGAAAATGGAAGAAGCTAAACATGACTGTCAATCTCCCTCGGACTGGGGCTCCATGCAAGATCTCACCTCGTGGGGTCTCAATGATCCTAAGAAAGGTGAGAAATCAGCCCAGAACTACACGGGAGGAGCTGGTCAATGACCTGAAAAGAGCTGGGACCACCGTTTCCAAGGTTACTGTTGGTAATACACTAAGACGTCATGGTTTGAAATCATGCATGGCACGAAAGGTTCCCCTGCTTAAACCAGCACATGTCAAGGCCCGTCTTAAGTTTGCCAATGACCATTTGGATGATCCAGAGGAGTCATGGGAGAAAGTCATGTGGTCAGATGAGACCAAAATGGAACTTTTTGGTCATAATTCCACTAAACGTGTTTGGAGGAAGAAGAATGATGAGTACCATCCCAAGAACACCATCCCTACTGTGAAGCATGGGGGTGGTAGCATCATGCTTTGGGGGGGGGGTTTCTGCACATGGGACAGGGCGACTGCACTGTATTAAGGAGAGGATGACCGGGGCCATGTATTGCGAGATTTTGGGGAACAACCTCCTTCCCTCAGTTAGAGCATTGAAGATGGGTCGAGGCTGGGTCTTCCAACATGACAATGACCCGAAGCACACAGCCAGGATAACCAAGGAGTGGCTCTGTAAGAAGCATATAAAGGTTCTGGCGTGGCCTAGCCAGTCTCCAGACCTAAACCCAATAGAGAATCTTTGGAGGGAGCTCAAACTCCGTGTTTCTCAGTGACAGCCCAGAAACCTGACTGATCTAGAGAAGATCTGTGTGGAGGAGTGGGCCAAAATCCCTCCTGCAGTGTGTGCAAACCTGGTGAAAAACTACAGGAAACGTTTGACCTCTGTAATTGCAAACAAAGGCTACTGTACCAAATATTAACATTGATTTTCTCAGGTGTTCAAATACTTATTTGCAGCTGTATCATACAAATAAATAGTTAAAAAATCATACATTGTGATTTCTGGATTTTTTTTTTAGATTATGTCTCTCACAGTGGACATGCACCTACGATGACAATTTCAGACCCCTCCATGATTTCTAAGTGGGAGAGCTTGCAAAATAGCAGGGTGTTCAAATACTTATTTTCCTCACTGTATAGTGTAAATGACAAATCATGTTTGAGATTTGTGCTGGCTACTGTATACAGGCCACCAGGGCACCATAAAGATTTTATCAAAGAATTTGCTAATCAGAGTTAGTATTGGCTGCAGATAAAGTACTAATTGTTGGTGATTTTAATATACATATAGATAATGAAAAAGATGCATTGGGATTGGCATTTAAAGACATTCTGAACTCTATTGGAGTTAGACAACACGTGTCAGGACCTACTTATTGTTGTAATCATACTCTAGATCTAATATTATCACACGGAATAAATGTTGATGCCGTTGAAATTCTGCAGCAGAGCGTTGACATCTCAGATCATTATCTAGTCTCATGTAAACTTAATTTAGCCAAGGCTGCAAAGCCGACTCCGTGTTACAAATATGTTAGACCTATCACTTCTGCCACTAAAGATTGCTTTATTAATAATCTTCCTAATCAGTTTCATCATCTCAGCATCCCGGATAGCTTAGAAGAACTCGATATTGCAACAGAAACTTTTAACTCGCTCTTTTTCAGCACTTTAGACACAGTTGCTCCATTGCTACCAAAAACCTTTAAGCTGGCTATGATTAAACCACTTGTTAAAAAAACGCAACTTGATCCTACAAAATTAGTCAATTTACAGGCCGAATCTACCCTTTCTGTCAAAGATACTAGAAAAGGCAGTATCTTCACAACTATGTTCCTTTTTAGAAAGAAATGATATTTGTGAGGATTTTCAGTCAGGATTTAGACCGTACCATAGTACCGAGACGGCTCTCATTAGAGTCACAAATTATTTGCGCTTATCATCCGATCGTGGTTGTATCTCTCTATTGGTGTTACTCGATCTTAGTGCTGCATTTGACACTATTGACCACAACATTCTTTTAACCCTCTGGGGACCAAGCTGTTTTTGGGGTCCTTGAGATGTTCTGACATGCCTTGATATTTGTGCTTTTTTCAGTTATTTATAAACATGTTAATGGCAAAGGTGTAAATTCACTCTATATAGCACAAACAGGGCTACCATAATATGCGAGCAACGTGCATGTAGATGTTTGTATTTTTAAGAGAATAATGTTTATGCGTGGTTATTGGGAAAAAATAAAATGAAAGTTGCTGATTTAAGAACACAAAACACATAATAAATATGTGTCCACAAGACTTTTGACTAATTGATGTTGTCCCTTTGAGTTCTAGCTTCAAAATTATATGAAAATCATCCTGCCTGATCAGAAGAGGTTTATGCGTGGGAGTGGTAATGGGTCATCAATATTAATGAGATTCAGACCAGAGGTGTGACATAGACGTTCCCCTAAGTGTTAATGGGCCATCAGTGAGGCAGCCTGAACAAAGAATGAGGAGATTCAAATGTTTTGTTTTTCAATCTGTTTTATTGTAATTTTGTAAAAACAAAAGTAAAGGCAGGTATCTCACAGTAAATGCTTATGCCCCGTTGATGCGGGCTCTAAGCAAATCAAATGTGACCATATATTACATATATGTGACCTTTTATATTAACATTACCAATCAATAATTGTTATATTGTGCATGCATAACAACACATTTGTTGCAAAGCCACACAGGCACATATAGGCTACATTTGTATCATCAGTATAAGTATATAAACAAAATGTAACTAACATCTGTAAAATAGTAGGTAAATATGTACTTACTCTTTTTGATTTTTGTTGCTGCGTGTCCTCGTTGCAGTGGAAGGCGAGAGTGAACAAGCTACATTCCTTTTAAAAAAAGTTACAAAACATATGTAACATCAACCAATCTCCAAAAATAAATAATAAAGTCATACAGGCTCATATTATTAACACTAAGTATAAACAAAATTGAACTAACACCTGTAAAATAGTGGGTAAATATGTACTTACTCTTTCTGATTTCTGACTGTGTTGCTAAGCGCACTCCGAGTTGCAGGCGGAGGTAGTGATGAAGCTACATTCCTTTTAAAAAAGTTGAAGAATATTATTACATAAATATAACTATAGTAGCATTAGTCTATAATGAATTACTGATGTAAATAATTTTAGACGCGTGCAATAAGCCTATATGCGTGTCAATGGGCCATTACCGGAGAGGCACACCGCAAACATTAGCCTAACACATTTGTGCACTTCATTAACTGGGTATATTTACACATTTCAGCACATTTACACACATTTACAACTGATATTTGCGAGCATGCATCGTTAATGATAATGAGGCAGCATTTATATAGTCAAAATATAATCTAAACACCTACTTTCTAAAATAATTTCTAAATTCTATCTTTCATACATAATGATCTAAACATATCATTTAGGCTACACATACAAATACAAATTTCCTAACCAAGGGGTGTAGCATATGTACACAAAAAAACAAAACAAAACATTTTTAACGTTGAAATGGTACGAGATATTAAATTCATGGTATAGATATGCACTTTCATTAGATCGTGTTGAATAGGTAGATATAAAATGTCAGTACTCTGGATGGCAAGTCCACCCAGTATAATATGTAAGCTCATGTTTTGAATAGCTTGTCAATTAATGCAAGTAAGAATAAATACTTACTCATCCGAAATTCTATCCACGGCTGGATCAAGTCGCTCTTCAAAATACAAACGGTCGTCATCAGAGTAGTCGCGCTCCTCTTCTGATGAAAATCTGGACTCTTCGTCGCTAGTATCCAGGACGAACTGAAGGGCTTCCGCACCGGTGTACCGTGTCATCTTCCCAACGCGCAGGTGACGAAATGATGAAACTTGAAGCGTTTAATGCATTTGCTTGGGGGCGTTTACCTGTTTTGAATAGATGGCTTAGCACATTATCTTGTGAATAGCGCGCTCCGTGAGTAGGCGTGAACGAATTAAAGTCAATGAGCTCGTAATGAGCTCGACTGGAATCGCTCTCTTTTTATACAGATTACAGAAGCTGATAATATTTGTTTTTTATATAAATGACTTCATTTAACAGATGCGATCTCAAGCTTTATGCCCGTGGGTCTGTTTGCCTGTTTGACTGAATTTTCGCGGAGTTATAGATCATTTTCGAACGCGTTTCAAATGGGAGTTTACTGACAGAGAGAAGGCAGAAATCGCATCATGTTAAAGTTTCTTTATTTGTCAAAAAGCAAAACACTTTATTTTTATTGTGAGTATACAGAAAAAAAATAGAAACTGAACAGGATCGATTGATGTATAACACGAAAATTAAAGATCAAAATTAACAGAGCATTTTGTGTTTATTTTTCATTGCTAAAAAAAAAAACGAGCAAAACGCGCCGGCGCGTTTTTGGTCCCCAGAGGGTTAAATAGACTTGAAAATTATGTTGGCATTAGTGGAATTGCATTAGCATAAATCATACTTATCTGACCGTTATCAGTTTGTAGCAGTAAATGAAGAAATGTCTTATCGATCACAAGTTCAGTATGGCGTATCACAAGGCTCAGTACTAGGACCACTGCTGTTCACTCTGTACATGCTACCATTAGGAGATATCATTAGGAAACATGGAATTAGCTTTCACTGTTACGCCGACGATACTCAGCTGTATATTTCCTGCTGAGTATCATTGAAACCTACCAATTCACAAAATTAACGGAATGCATAGCTGATATAAAAAATTGGATGACTAGTAATTTCCTACTACTAAATTCTGAAAAAACAGAGATTCTAATTATTGGACAAAAAACTTCCTCACGTAATAACCTAGAATACTGTCTAACACTTGATGGCTGCTCTGTTAAGTCTTCGTCGTCGGTTAGGAACCTGGGTGTGCTCTTTGATACCAATCTTTCATTTGAAAGTCACGTGTCTAGCATTTTTCCATCTTAAAAATATATCTAAATTACGCCATATGCTCTCATTGACAAATGCGGAACAATTAGTTCATGCGTTCATGACCTCAAGGCTAGATTATTGTAATGCTCTACTGGATAGTTGCCCTGCACGCTTAATAAACAAACTACAGCTGGTCCAAAATGCAGCAGCTGGAGTTCTTATCAGAACCAGGAAGTATGACCATATTAGCCCAGTTCTGTCAACACTGCATTGGCTCCCTATTAAACATCATATAACTTTTAAAATTTTGCTGATTACTTACAAAGCACTAAATGGTTTAGCTCCGTAGTACTTGAGCGAGCTCTTAACGCATTATAGTCCTTCACGTCTATTGCGATCTCAAAATTCCGTCCAGTTGATAATACCTAGAATATCAAAATCAACTGCTGGTGGTAGATCATTCTCCTATTTAGCACCAAAACTTTGGAACAGTCTTCCTACCATTGTCCGGGAAGCAGACACACTCTGTCAGTTCAAAGCTAGACTAAAAACACATCTCTTTGACCTAGCATACACTTAACACATTATAGACTTCTATAATTCAATGTTAGGCTGCATAGATCAGGTCAGCCGGAACCGGGAACACTTCCCATAAATCCTGATGTACTCGTTACATCATAAGAAAAATGGCATCTACACTAATTTTTGTGTTTTTGTTTATCCCGAGGTTTTCCCTGCCGGATCCAGGCTGTATCCAGATCTGATGAAGGACCTGCGCCTGGACCCAATGTCATAGCGGGGTGCTAAAGTGGCAATTAGTTTCTCCTTATGGAGGATCCCTTTACCACTCTACAGATAAAGCGTTGTCGAGAAAATTCGGTTTGTGTATCTACCCCGAAGTGATAAAATTCAAAAAATGTTAAGGCCAGACAAGTCGTTTTTTAAGGCTTGGTTTGTAGGGAATTACAAACCTGCGCACATATATTCAAACACGCATACCAATAGACTGAACTCGTAATAAGCATGTGCACGCCATCAGTGTTCTCACAGGTTTCGCGTTTAAAGTCTGTGTAGAGTTTCCTGTTAAAGCGGTGTCGTGTTAGCGGCCCCTAAGTTAATAACTAATGATCGTTGTGACGGAAGTGAATCAATCAAATTAACTTTAGCTGGAAAATAACTTTATTCAAGAACTGCTATAAAGCCAAAACAATCTCTGTTACTTTAAACTATCCTTGTATCTCTGTAAAGCCGCTTTGGAACAATCTACATTGTTAAAAGTGCTATATAAATGAAGATGACTTGACTTGACTTATAAGGTCATTAAACTGACCAAAATTACACATATTTTACTATTTAGGGCTTGATAATTTCAATAAATGGTTTAAGTTTCCCACTGCATCACTTTATAATGTTATACAAACCTGTGGCAACATTCAATGCACTATTAAATACTATTGTCCTATGTTATAATCATAATGCATTATTTGTAAAAAAAAAAAAAAAAAAAATACCCTGAGTATGTCTTACTATGCATCGGGTGTATGTCTAAAAATGGACTCACTGTCACTTGCGCTAGTCTTACCTGAACAAATATGATCACACCATTTTTTTGACACAACGCTCAGTAATTTATGGAAATCCTACGCACACAACATCTATCTCAACATTTAACACAACTATTCAACCATATAATGTGTGAGTTTCATTAACTTATGTGTGTGAGTTTCATTGTTCGTTTTGATGATATTTCTATATGTGTGGGAGAAGGTAGGTAGATGCGTACTTTACCAAATTCCGGAATGACACTGAAGTAAAAAATCTCGAGAGCTCCTGATTGGTTAGATGCCATGGTTTTACTATCTATGACGTAGACTGATATCCGTTGATTGGCTGGGAGAAATACATGTGCATATACGACCTCACGGAGAGACATGTAAACGCCATTGAGAAAAATCGATTAAGTTACCAAATATGTTTTTTCGCCCGATAAAGGGTTTGTTCCGTGGTCTTTCTCCGCATCTATACACCGGGCATTCCTTTCGTATCGGAGGCGCAACGACAGCATCTGAATGCGGTGTTACCAACTCTACTATCCAAATGCTCGGCAGATGGTCGTCCACGGCGTACAAAACCTACATCAGATCTGACATACAAATTCTACTAAATGCTCAACAAGCCCTCTTAACCCACAATCAAGGTAAATCTTTTCGCTAGCTTCTGGTGGTGGTTAAATCCGATCTATACGGCTATCCTTACGTCTGCTTTTTGCGGATTTTTTGCTTTAGCTCTACATGCAGACAATCGTGGCTTTCCATTTTCATTTTGTTCCGTTACCGTTAACGATGGCGAATTTATGAAGAGTAGCTTTTGACAAGTATACCATAATTACTACGTTCCAAAGTTAATCGTAGCCCCTGCTTATAAAATGCCTATCGTGGCTTTAGTTTCTGCATCGCCTTCATTAAATTCAACTTAGCCTATCGTGGCTTTTGAAATATAGCTTTCATGATCACATACCATGTTATTGTTTCACAGCTAATTGTGGCCTAGTTCATTAATGTTATCGTAGCTTTCGCCTTAACATTGTCTTCGATACATAAACTCATCACTATTAAACGTAGCTTTCATGGTTGCACACTATAGCCTAAATACTTCATGGCCAATCGCGGCCTTCGTCCATTAAAGCCTATCATAGCTTTCTCGCTCGTCACTGTCACAATACCACAATCCAGGCCTATCATAGCTCCTCGGAAAGTCACTCTGGCAACTGCACATATCATAGTTATAAATTTAAGGTCAATCATGGACCTATTTTACAATAAAGAAAGTTAATTAATGCTATCATAGCTTTCGCCTTAACATCATCTTTTGATACAAGAACTCAGCCTATCGAGGCATCACTACTAAAATTAGCTTTCATGATTGCACACTATAGCCCAAATATTTCATGGCCAATCGCGGCCTTCGTTCATCAATGCCTATCGTATATTTCTTGCTTGTCACCGTCTCAATACCATGATCTCGGCCTATCGTGGCTCCTCAGAAAGTCGCTCTGGCGACTGCCCATATCATAATAATACATTTTGAATCACAGACCTATTTTACAATGACAGACGTGGGCTCATGCAAATGGCTTTTCGGCAATTTAATTTTGCCGTTTATTCTTACACGTATCCCCATATCAGATTATATGCATCTTAATAACATTCCAGCCTATCCAGCCTTCGTTCAAAATCTACACCTTCTTTTCATCTTTAGAAGATGATAACATAGCTTAGCTTGGTTCACATAGTCTATAGCGACATTCACAAAGTATCTTAATTAAAATTCTCTAATCTATTATACTTGTCACGGTGTGACAAATAGTATGCGGAACTTATTTCCCCTAAAGTAGTGTTTCCGCTGGGACACTTTTGAGTGTAACACCGCCCCCAGGCCTGTGTGTGCGTCTGTTGCCATGACAACCTCAAATGACAGATTGACAACAGGTGTGAGGAATTTATTCTGAGAGTTCGGGTGAGGCTCTGCCAGCGTTTCAGAGAGTATAAAAAGGAAGAGAGAGAGGTGGTTGGGGTTGGTCTTTTCTCCCCCGTGAGAAGTTGTTTTATTGGGCGGTTGCAGTTATTGGAGTACCGGTGAACGAAGAGGAGAGTGTGGGTTTGATGAGAGACTTGAGGACAACAGAGGGAGAGTGAAATACCCCGTTTGCATTGGAGAAGAGCTAAGTAACTGAGAACTGAGTCTCGTAATTGCATGTATTTGACACTGAATTGGATGTGGCTGGGAGTGTTTGGATCACGATCATAAATATCACTGAGTGGATTGTATTGATTCATTATCGGTCTTTTATCTCTCCCTCCATTAAAAATGGTGATGTGAACTCTGCCTGTGTATGTGAAGAAAAATATCCCAAAGCATCCTCAGCAGTATTGATGATTACGGCCCCCCCTCGCACAGAGACCCAAGGGTGAGTGCTGGCTTTAAATTGCACTTTGTGAAGTGAGTTTGCAGTGCCTAAGATTGACGTTTCCCCCACATTATATGCTTGAAGTGGAATTGCCGTGTGTGTGGAAGATACATTCCCTTTGCCGTGCACTCTCCCTGTGATATGCTGGTCTACTGTCAATAGTGAGAGTTCTGTGACATTGATCTGTTCTAACTGTTTGGATATTGAAGAATTATCATCTGGGATTTGAATTAACCCCTCTGTTTGCGCTAATAGGAGAGGAGATGCCCTGTTGCAATGTTCACTGTCTGTCCCAGTAAAAGCCTCGTGCAGCCTGTCGATTTCGAGTCTGCTGTATCCTTGTAGCCCATCTGTGTTGGGAGAAGTGACTGTTTCTCCATCACGAACGTAAGGCTGGCACGCTCTGTCTGAAATATCCATTCTGTCTGTCTCAGTAGAAGCCCCGTTCAGCCCGTCGACTTCGAGTCTGCTGTATTCCTGCAACTCAGCTGTATTGTGAGAAGTGTTCGCTTCCTTCTACGCATGTGAACTGTATACTTTGTTTGAAGCATCCATTCTGTCTGTTTCAGTAGAAGCCCTGTGCAGCCTGTTGACTTCGAGTCTGCTGCATCCTTATAGTCACCTGTGCTGGGAGAAGTGGCTGTCCCTCTGTCACGAATGTGAGGCTGACACGCTCTGTCTGAAATATCCACTCTGTCTGTGTCAGGAGAAGCCCCGTTCAGCCCGTCGACTTCGAGTCTGCTGTATTCCTGCAACTCAGCTGTATTGTGAGAAGTGTTCGCTTCCTTCTACGCATGTGAACTGTATACTTTGTTTGAAGCATCCATTCTGTCTGTTTCAGTAGAAGCCCTGTGCAGCCTGTTGACTTCGAGTCTGCTGCATCCTTATAGTCACCTGTGCTGGGAGAAGTGGCTGTCCCTCTGTCACGAATGTGAGGCTGGCACGCTCTGTCTGAAATATCCACTCCGTCTATGTCAGAAGAAGCCCTGTTCAGCCCGTCGACTTCGAGTCTGCTGTATCCCTGCAACTCATCTGTATTGTGAGAAGTGTTCGCTCCTTTCCACGCATGTGAACTGTATACTTTGTTTGAAGCATCCATTCTGTCTGTTTCGGTAGAAGCCCTGTGCAGCCTGTCGACTTCGAGTCCGCTGTATCCTTGTAGGCAATCCTGTGCTGGGAGAAGTGACTGTCCCTCTGCCACGAACGTAAGGCTGGCACGCTCTGTCTGAAATATCCACTTCGTTTATGTCAGAAGAAGCCCTGTTCAGCCCGTCGACTTCAAGTCTGCTGTATCCCTGTAACTCATCTGCATTGTGAGAAGTGTTCGTTCCTTTCAGCGCATGTGAACTGTAAACCTGTCTGCAGCATCTATTCTGTCTGTCTCAGTAGGAGCCCCATGCAGCCTGTCGACTTCAAGTCTGCTGCATCCTTATAGTCACCTGTGCTGGGAGAAGTGGCTGTCCCTCTGTCACGAACGTGAGGCTGGCACACTTTGTCTGAAATATCCACTCTGTCGGTGTCAGAAGAAGCCCCGTTCAGCAGTCGACGTGGAGTCCGTTACAACTTTGTAACCCCCTTGTACTGGAGAAGTGTCTACCCCCGCTGTAAGCAAGCGTGGGAACAGTGTGCCGTGTTGGAGCCGCCATTCAGTGTGCCCCCCTACTTAGTTACTTACCGGCTCGCTGTGTACCTGCTGAAGGCCCTGCTCTGGTGTTGCAAAGGAAGTAGAAGAGCCTGATCACACCTTACCCAAGGAAGACTCCCCTAGCCACCCCACCATAAGACCGTGTACCTGCCGTATACGTACCTGACTGATATTCATCTGCTCCAGATTCCGTACCTGCGAAGGAAGGAAGGTTGGAATTACTTACTTACCCACGGAAGACTCCCCAGCCACCCCACCATAAGACCGTGTACCTGCCGTACACGTACCTGACTGATCTCTACTCGCCCCAGAACTTCGCATCTGTGAAAGAAGGGAGGAAGGTTGGAGGTACCTACTTACCAGAGGAGACTTATCGGACCGCTCACTTGCTAACCGCATCCCCACCTGTGAAAGACCTACTTGATCACTCACCTGTTCGTCGTCCACCTACTGCAGGGTCCGCACCGAGGAAGAGGGCGGGAGAGTCCCCGGTCGCTGCACCGTTCACCCTCGATCTCTGAGGGCAATAAAGAAGAAGATTTTAGATTAGGATTTCCAATTTGCTTTTACTTTAAAATAAAACTTGTTGAATTTTATTCTCTGTCTCCGACTCTTTCCTCTGATACGCTCCTCGAGGTGGTCCTGGTTCAGGGGTGGGCGCAGTCTGGCTTGGCCCATCCCGACCTGTGACAGATCTTTGGCGTAGTCGGCAGGATCCACCTCGAGTTGAGCGACCAGAGGTTGAGATGGCAGAAGAGGAAGAGTCCGGGGCACGGCAACCCGTCATGCCGATCTTTATGGGGGCCCCGTGGGCTCCGAAGTATGGAGGCCCGGGATCTGAAATGAGCTTGTCGATGTGGAAGATCCAGGTGGAGTACTTGGCAGGGCTCCAAGGTCTGAGTGCCCCGCAGAAGGTTCAGTTTGTTTTAAACTCCTTGGAAGGGGAAGCGAGAAGAGAAGTTCAGGCAGCACCGGAAGCAACTCGAGCGACTGTCCAGGCCATTTTTGACTTTCTCACAGGACAATATGGAGACACCACCCCGGTAGCTGTTCTGAGGATCCAGTTCTTCAATTCTCGGCAAGGCCCTCGCCAATCTGTTCGGGCATTTACCCTACAACTGCGGGAGCCGTTTTCCAGACTTACGGGGAGATAGGATCATGGCCTGGGAGACGGAGAGGTTCTACTACGAGATCAGTTTTTATTAGGGCTGCGGGAGGGCCCTGTGCGTCAGAGTCTGCGGGTACAATTTCGACGAACTCCGAATCTGACCTTTGAAGAGCTTCGACGAGAAGCACTGGCCCTTGAGCATGATCATACGGAGAATGTAGATCCTCCCAGCTGTCTAGCCACGAATGTTGTTGGCACCCCTTCGACTACTACGGCACCCGACTGGAAGCAGGCCCTCCGGGAAGAGCTGAAGAGAGATGTGCGGGAACAAATGTCTGACCTGTCTAAATCTTTTATGGAGGAGCTTCGTCGAGAGCGCCTCCAGTTGTCCTCTTTACCGCGGGAGCGGGCTTACTCCGATGGGAATCGTCCCCCCGACCGCCGTCCATCCCGACCTTCGGGCTCTCGATTTCAGTGGGATGAGCATGGGCGTCCCATCTGTAACGGCTGTGGAGAGTCGGGGCATTACTTTCGTCAGTGTCCTGCTCGACGTGCATCGCAAGGGGGTTTTTAGAGTTTCCGGCCACTGTGGGTCAAGTGGTCGGGACCCCCTTATCAGACCCCTCCTTGCCTACATCTTCTAGGAGCCGCCTGGTGGGCTGTTGCCCGGTGGTGGTGGTTCAGGTCAATGACCAGGAAGTGCAGTGCCTCTTGGATACAGGCTCCCAAGTGACCTTATTCACCGAAAGCTTGGCCCATGAGTTGTTTGGCACCGAAGGTCGACCGCCTGTGGAAGCCCCCTGGTTGACGCTACGTGGGGCGAATGGTCTCGACATTCCGTATGTGGGATACCTTGTGACCGATCTGAAGATTCATGGAGTTGTAGTGCCTCAGAAAGGAGTGGTGGTCGTACGAGACACATGCCTGGGGTCTCATCGTGCCCTGATTGGGATGAACGTCATTTCGGACTGTTGGGAGGAGCTGTTCCGAAGCAGACCGGCTCGAGCAGCTGCAACATCGGCCGGCCAGGAGTGGGACCGCATCAGGGCCGATTGCCGCCGGGTATGTCTGGCTGAACAACAGGGGGACCGGGAGAGCACGGGAAGAGTGGCCTGCCGTTATGCCTTATCTATCCCAGCTCAGAGCGAGGCTGTGGTCTGGGCCAGGTTGCCCCCTCGACTTTATAGTCCGGAAGAATGGGTCATGGTGGAACCCCATGAAGATGGTCCCAAGGTGGAAGTCGCTCGAGGATTGGCGACTGCTCAGGGGGGCCGGGTCTCAGTGCGGGTCAGGAACACGAACCCCTTCCCTGTTCATTTGTATCGTCACCAGCGTTTGGCCCGAGTGACCTCAGTGAGGCCCCAGCAGGTTCGTGAACAGGGTGAAGTTAACTTCAATCGAGTGAGCCCGACAGTGGTCGAGGTGGCCCTCGCACGAGCAGGTCCGGGGGCGGGAGAGACAGGAAGAGGATTCCCTGCCCACCTGACGGGGGAGTCTTTACGGGGTGAAGGACTAGGGGAAGAGCAATTGGGACAACTCCAAGAGTTCTTGATGGAATGGCAGCACTTGTTTTCCACTCACGATGAGGACTACAGCCGCACGGATGTGGTACGACATCAAATTCCAACTGGGGACGCTGCACCCAGCCGAGAGCGCTATCGACCCGTGCCCCCGACCTTGTACTCAGAGGTCCGCACCCTTTTGCGAGGGATGCTCGACAAGGGAATTATTCGAGAGAGCAGTAGCCCTTGGGCCGCCCCGATAGTACTGGTTCGAAAGAAAACGGGTTCCTGGAGATTTTGTGTGGATTACCGAAGGCTGAATCAAGTAACCAAAAGAGATGCTTTCCCGTTGCCTCGAGTTGAAGACTCTCTCACGAGCCTCACACAAGCCACCTGGTATTCCACCCTTGACTTGGCCAGCGGTTACTGGCAGGTGCAGATGGATGAGCATGACCGGGAGAAGACTGCATTCACTACCCCCTTCGGCCTATATGAATGGGACCGGATGCCGTTCGGCCTCTGCAACGCCCCAGCCACGTTCCAACGGCTGATGCAGCGCTGTTTAGGCAACCAACTGATGGATACCACCCTCGTCTACTTGGACGACGTCATCGTCTACTCTCCAGATTTCAAGTCCCATCTCGAGCACCTAGAGCAAGTCTTCCGCTCCCTAGAGCGATATGGGTTGAAGCTCCAGCCAGACAAGTGCCAGCTCTTCCGCAAAGAAGTTAAATTCCTGGGGCATGTGGTGAGCGCGGCGGGGATCTCAGTTGATCCGGAGAAGGTGGTGGCAGTGCAGGAGTGGGCTGCGCCCAAGACGGTGCGCCAAGTTCGTTCGTTCCTGGGCTTCGTGGGTTACTATAGGCGATTCATTAAGGATTTCTCTAAAATCGCTAAACCGATCAACCAGTTGCTGGGAGGTACGGGAAGAGTCCGGGGGCGAGGGTCCCCTTCGATCCAATGGGATCCGGCTTGTGAAGTCGCCTTCCAGAAGCTCAAGCAGGGACTACTACAGACCCCGATCCTAGCCTATGCCGACTTCACACAACCCTTCATCCTGTACACCGACGCTAGCCACCTGGGCTTGGGGGCCGTCTTGGCACAGAAGCAGCAGGGAGAGGAAAAGGTAATTGCCTATGCAAGCCGAAGTCTACATCCAACGGAGAAGAACGACGCCAACTACAGTTCTTTTAAGCTTGAGTTGCTGGCAGTGAAGTGGGCGTTGTGTGAAAAGTTCAAGGATTATTTGTGGGGAGCCAAGGTACGGGTCGTGACGGACAATAACCCATTGGTACATTTGCAGACTGCTAAACTGGGGGCGGTGGAGCAACGCTGGGCGGCACAACTGGCCAATTTCGACTATCAGCTCCAGTACCGGCCAGGAAGAGAACACACTAATGCCGATGTACTATCTAGGCTACCCGGCGACGGCTCGGCAGGTCAGGTACCGGCACCAGAAGCGGGGTCCGACGAGGGATTGATGGTGGGAGTTGTAGAGGCACCGGGGCAAGCGCCGGAGGAACCCCCCCCTTGTTGGGGGTGGGACCCGCAGCGATGGAGGCTGTGGCAGGGCGAAGATGGAGATGTAACGTTGGTTCGAACATGGCTAGAACAGAAGGCCTGGCCTGAGGGTGCGGGACGCCGGGCTCAGACTCGGATTGTGCGGGGCCTGCTGGGACAGAGGGAGAGACTCCATCTGAGGGAAGGTGTGCTCTGTAGGGCCCTCCAGGACCCAGGTCGGGGCGACGAGGTCTGTCAAATCGTGGTCCCTGAAGGGCGTTGTCAGGCTTTATTGGAGGCATATCACACTAGGATGGGACATCAGGGGCAGGAGAGGACATTGGCACTGGTGAGGCGACACTTCTACTGGCCCGGGATGGAGGGTACCACGAGGACTTACCTTCAGAGGTGCCCACGCTGCACGTTGTTTAAGACCAGGAAGGAGGCACGGGCACCGCTGGTTCCGATTCAGGCCAAGGCACCGCTACATATGGTGGCCATGGATTATCTGACTTTGGGACGGCCAGTGGATCGGATCCAGAACATCCTCGTGGTGACCGATCTGTTTACCAAGTACGCTTGGGCCATCCCAACTGTGGACCAAACCGCCATCACTACCGCCAACGCCCTCTGGAGGTATGTGATCCAACCATTCGGATGCCCTGAAATCTTCCACTCAGACCAAGGAACCAACTTTGAGTCCAGGGTGATCCATGAGCTGTGCCAACTGTACGGATGCAAGAAGACCCACACGACTCCCTACCACCCCCAAGGGAACGGGGGGTGTGAGAGGTTTAATCAGACTTTGTTGAGTTTATTGGGAACCTTAGAGGAGGAACAGCAAGGCCATTGGGTCGACCGGCTTCCGGCGATGGTACAAGCCTATAACAACAGTGTGCACAGTACCACTGGATACGCTCCCACCTACCTGATGTTCGGCAGACATGTGAGACTTCCGATGGATATGCTTCTGGGGACCACTGCAGGGGAAGAGGGAAGTAGCTTGACAGATTGGGTGACGGGACACCACCAACGCCTCCAGTCGGCGTACGAATGAGTCTCTGGCCAGATTAATCGAGCAGCACTAAAGAACAAGAGGTTGTATGACCGGACGGCTCGAGAGGCACCGCTATTGCCAGGAGAGAGGGTGCTGGTGCGGGACAATCGCCGACAAGGGAAGGGGAAATTGAGTGACCGGTGGGAGGCTCAGCCGTTTGTCGTCCAGCGACAGCCACACCCAGACCAACCCGTATATGCATTGCGGCCAGAAGGAAAGGCGGGCCCCGAACGGGTGTTACACCGCAATCTGATCCGCCCTTGCCCAAACTACCCAAAACGTGTTGTAGAGGATTCACAGGTCGAAATGTCCGGGATGCCCTCGCTGGTAGGATGGGCAGTGATTCCAAGAGGCCTAGGCCTAGGGCCATGACCTGAAGCACCCATTTCCCCACCTCGACGGCCCCAGCGAGAGAATCGAGGTCGGCCTCCAGCCAGGTATGGAGATTGGGTGTCGGGAGACCGTTCTCGGGACTAGAACGGTTTGGCAGGGGGGTATGTCACGGTGTGACAAATAGTATGCGGAACTTATTTCCCCTAAAGTAGTGTTTCCGCTGGGACACTTTTGAGTGTAACACCGCCCCCAGGCCTGTGTGTGTGCGTTGCCATGACAACCTCAAATGACAGATTGACAACAGGTGTGAGGAATTTATTCTGAGAGTTCGGGTGAGGCTCTGCCAGCGTTTGAGAGAGTATAAAAAGGAAGAGAGAGAGGTGGTTGGGGTTGGTCTTTTCTCCCCCGTGAGAAGTTGTTTTATTGGGCGGTTGCAGTTATTGGAGTACCGGTGAACGAAGAGGAGAGTGTGGGTTTGATGAGAGACTTGAGGACAACAGAGGGAGAGTGAAATACCCCGTTTGCATTGGAGAAGAGCTAAGTAACTGAGAACTGAGTCTCGTAATTGCATGTATTTGACACTGAATTGGATGTGGCTGGGAGTGTTTGTATCACAATCATAAATATCACTGATTGGATTGTATTGATTCATTATCGGTCTTTTATCTCTCCCTCCATTAAAAATGGTGATGTGAACTCTGCCTGTGTATGTGAAGAAAAATATCCCAAAGCATCCTCAGCAGTATTGATGATTACGGCCCCCCCTCGCACAGAGACCCAAGGGTGAGTGCTGGCTTTAAATTGCACTTTGTGAAGTGAGTTTGCAGTGCCTAAGATTGACTTTTCCCCCACATTATATGCTTGAAGTGGAATTGCCGTGTGTGTGGAAGATACATTCCCTTTGCCGTGCACTCTCCCTGTGCTATGCTGGTCTACTGTCAATAGTGAGAGTTCTGTGACATTGATCTGTTCTAACTGTTTGGATGTTGAAGAATTATCATCTGGGATTTGAATTAACCCCTCTGTTTGCGCTAATAGGAGAGGAGATGCCCTGTTGCAATGTTCACTGTCTGTCCCAGTAAAAGCCTCGTGCAGCCTGTCGATTTCGAGTCTGCTGTATCCTTGTAGCCCATCTGTGTTGGGAGAAGTGACTGTTTCTCCATCACGAACGTAAGGCTGGCACGCTCTGTCTGAAATATCCATTCTGTCTGTCTCAGTAGAAGCCCCGTTCAGCCCGTCGACTTCGAGTCTGCTGTATTCCTGCAACTCAGCTGTATTGTGAGAAGTGTTCGCTTCCTTCTACGCATGTGAACTGTATACTTTGTTTGAAGCATCCATTCTGTCTGTTTCAGTAGAAGCCCTGTGCAGCCTGTTGACTTCGAGTCTGCTGCATCCTTATAGTCACCTGTGCTGGGAGAAGTGGCTGTCCCTCTGTCACAAATGTGAGGCTGGCACGCTCTGTCTGAAATATCCACTCCGTCTATGTCAGAAGAAGCCCTGTTCAGCCCGTCGACTTCGAGTCTGCTGTATCCCTGCAACTCATCTGTATTGTGAGAAGTGTTCGCTCCTTTCCACGCATGTGAACTGTATACTTTGTTTGAAGCATCCATTCTGTCTGTTTCGGTAGAAGCCCTGTGCAGCCTGTCGACTTCGAGTCCGCTGTATCCTTGTAGCCAATCCTGTGCTGGGAGAAGTGACTGTCCCTCTGCCACGAACGTAAGGCTGGCACGCTCTGTCTGAAATATCCACTTCGTTTATGTCAGAAGAAGCCCTGTTCAGCCCGTCGACTTCAAGTCTGCTGTATCCCTGTAACTCATCTGCATTGTGAGAAGTGTTCGTTCCTTTCAGCGCATGTGAACTGTAAACCTGTCTGCAGCATCTATTCTGTCTGTCTCAGTAGGAGCCCCGTGCAGCCTGTCGACTTCAAGTCTGCTGCATCCTTATAGTCACCTGTGCTGGGAGAAGTGGCTGTCCCTCTGTCACGAACGTGAGGCTGGCACACTTTGTCTGGAATATCCACTCTGTCGGTGTCAGAAGAAGCCCCGTTCAGCAGTCGACGTGGAGTCCGTTACCACTTTGTAACCCCCTTGTACTGGAGAAGTGTCTACCCTCGCTGTAAGCAAGCGTGGGAACAGTGTGCCGTGTTGGAGCCACCATTCAGTGTGCCCCCCTACTTAGTTACTTACCGGCTCGCCGTGTACCTGCTGAAGGCCCTGCTCTGGTGTTGCAAAGGAAGTAGAAGAGCCTGATCACACCTTACCCAAGGAAGACTCCCCTAGCCACCCCACCATAAGACCGTGTACCTGCCGTATACGTACCTGACTGATATCCATCTGCTCCAGATTCCGTACCTGCGAAGGAAGGAAGGTTGGAATTACTTACTTACCCACGGAAGACTCCCCAGCCACCCCACCATAAGACCGTGTACCTGCCGTACACGTACCTGACTGATCTCCACTCGCCCCAGAACTTCGCATCTGTGAAAGAAGGGAGGAAGGTTGGAGGTACCTACTTACCAGAGGAGACTTATCGGACCGCTCACTTGCTAACCGCATCCCCACCTGTGAAAGACCTACTTGATCACTCACCTGTTCGTCGTCCACCTACTGCAGGGTCCGCACCGAGGAAGAGGGCGGGAGAGTCCCCGGTCGCTGCACCGTTCACCCTCGATCTCTGAGGGCAATAAAGAAGAAGATTTTAGATTAGGATTTCCAATTTGCTTTTACTTTAAAATAAAACTTGTTGAATTTTATTCTCTGTCTCCGACTCTTTCCTCTGATACGCTCCTCGAGGTGGTCCTGGTTCAGGGGTGGGCGCAGTCTGGCTTGGCCCATCCCGACCTGTGACATACTTTTATCACAGCAACAACTTCAGATTATGGCCTTATGTTGTCTCATGTTCTATGTAAAATTCTAAGCACGCTGAAAATGTCTTTTACGGTCTTAACTCAAGCTGTCTAGTTTGTTTTAGTCTCTCACATATTGCACCTTAGATACATAAGCCTACTTTTAATCAATAATTGTAAATTTTATAGCACAAGATATTTTGTCTAGATCGTCTTCCCTATTTGACTAATTTTCCTGCATGCATTCCAGGATTCTCATAGGTGCACACGGAATACATCTCATATTCCTTATTTCTGGGAGTAGGCTTCGCCCCTGCCTCTATCATCAGGCAGGACCTACCAGTTAACTTCAAGACCTGGATGAAGGACAGGGCCTACGCCAAAGAACTTGTCAAGGGTTTATTTATTTATTTTATATGTAAAATTATTTTCCAGAATAAAATTCATTCATACGAGAATCTTCCCGAGTCTTTTTGGTAGAAATGAAGGCATAAGCGTAAGTTCTATCAGAAAGACTCCAATGCCACGTTGTTAAGTTATAATCTTGCGTAGCCAATCACAGCTTAACATCAAATATAATATAATATATTTTGCTTCCTGTAGGTGTCATAGCGAAGTTCCCCTCCATCCTCCCCACCACCACCTGGATGGTTCTTGTCCACTCGTCCAGGGGTAGGCTCCGCCCCTGCCTCTATCATCAGGCAGGATCTACCAGTTAACTTCAAGACCTGGACGAAGGACGGGGCCTACACCAAAGAACTTTGAGACAGAGCTTGTCGAGGGTTTATTTATTTTTTCTGTTTGTAAAATCATACGAGAATCCTCCCGAGTTTTTTTTGGTAGAACCATACTGTCCATGCCACTACTCCTGTAATCAGATGGGTTTCTTTTGTCATTTTTTTCTGGCTCAATCAGACAGTGGTGGGTGGAGTTAGAGTAAATAGCCTCTTGAACTTGGTGTAAAATAGACACTCTGAAAAAAATAATACAAAATATGTGGATTTTGTACTGTATATTTTTACTGTAAAATAAGAAAAAATACTGATTATTTTTTATTATTTACTTTTTTTGCAGTGAAGACATGAGAATTGGACACAGAATTAGAGAAAGTAAGAACTCACCATCATATTGGTAAGGACTTTCATCTTGAATAGAAGAAAGGAAATTAAATCGAGTTGTATAAATTTACAGACACCCTAAAGTGGCCTTGACTATATCATCTACCAATCCCCAAAAGCATTTCTCTGTGCTGTCTCCACATATAGGTATTCTGATAACCACTTCTGAAACACAATTATGGTGAGTTATGAATGTGAAACACAGTGTGTGTGTGTGTGTGTGCGTGCACACAGAAAGCGGGGGAAGGGAGGGAGATAAGCTCACTGGTAGATATGGTCTTGCAGTCTTGTGTCGCTGCCTTTTGGAGGGGGCAAATGGAGAGGGCAGAGCAAATTTCACGCCTCTGCCACCATCTTTTCAAGCTATACTCAGTCGCTAACTCCAATCCCTCTTTCTGTCCTCATCTCCCCATCCCCCTGTCCCCACGGTCAGAAAATGACAAAAGCACAGAAATCCATCTCCAGCTAAACCAGCATATTATCATCTGCCTAACGAGAGAAAAAAAGAAAGAGAGAACATTTCCATTTCAGTGTTCTAGTCACAGTCACAGAGCTGTTTCCTAAATGCACAGGGACAACGTTTGCTTAATTGGAGATGTTAAATGGCCTATTTATCATGTGTCCAACACCTCACCACCAGCACATGCCTAATTAATGCACATAACTGCATAATAGGATTGCAATTATGTTATTTAGATGCTACAACACAATGTTGACATGTCCCCACCTGTGTGTCAGCTGAACGCTAATACTGAGCTTATTTTAGCTGCTGCTTTCCTAACAGTGATGTGTTAGAACCAGCAGGATGCCTCTTTTTGCAGCTAATTTTTAATTGCACATAACAGGACGAGGAAGTTTTTGGATTTCAGTTGTTGTGGATGAATGTATATTCCAACAGTATGCAACGTTGATTCCTTTGTTTCCATAGCCATTCTAAGTGACAGTGATAAGACGGGGTACTTTGTTTCAGACCCCTGGCAGCCATACACTAGACAGTTTCCCATGGGAGGTGTCTGGGTGGGGGCTTTCAGACATCCCGACCTTCATTTTGAAGTCTTATAGACCAGAGAGTTGATTGCAGCCACAACTGTTTGCCAAGGACACTTAAAGGTTATTAAGACTGCATTATTTTAGTGAATATGACATTAGACAGAATGTTTCCCAACATCACAACTCATAGATTTTCTTTGTCAAGATTTCAATGAACATCAAAATATGAAGACTTTCTATTGTGTCACAGTTTGCAGGAAGGCAGCATTTACAGATGTAGGGGTGCCAGCCCTGTCTTGGCGTGATTAAAAAGCCTGTTCTACTCATACATTACTGGAGCTGAAGGGCTCACATCCCAACTCTTCCCAAATGGGATTTTACACATGAATGAACTGTGAAAATCCATATTTCCATGACCGCATCCTTGCATTCCAGCAAGGGAATTACTTTGCCCTCTAACACTTTACCTCAAATTAGAGGGATGTTCGTGAATGGGAAAAGAGGGAATTCACTATTGGTTGGGTTGGTAGAAATAACACATTATAAATGTAGCAGAAGTAAGCTATTAAAAGAGAATCAGATGTTATCAATGAAGTAATATCTGAACAGTAATCAGAGTTAAGCTAATAATGAACTATCAGTCATAGGTCTATTTAGAGGATTGGTGCTCTGGAGGAAAAGAGTTCACACAGACACAAAAAAGGAATATTTTTAGGAAGAAGTCATCTGTGTCTTCTGTAATTTGGCACGTAAAAGCAAGTATACTTTTGATTAGACACCAAATACATAATTGTACGAACTAAGTCTGATTAAAGAAAAGTATTAATCCCTGCACAAACCAATTTATGTCTGTAATGTAGATATTTCCAAATGAAACAGTATATGGAAAAAAAAATGGACTTGATGATATCCATTGCAGACTTTTTGAATCAAGAAAACTGTAGGCAAAACAGAATGGAGTCAAGCCTTAGCATGAGTTCACTGAAGATATATGTACCAGTTAATAGTATCAAATAGAACAGCACTTCTTTACTTGACTGTTATCTGACTCTAAATGGGCAAATGAAGCTCTGAAAAGCTTTTTCTCTCTTAACACCTTCTGAGGATGGCAAAAAGCTAATTTAAACCAATGGACAAACAAACAAACAGATAATTAAAAAAAGCTATATTAGACAGTGAATCTGCCTCTGTGAACTAAACTGACAGCTCAAACAAGGGCCAATGATCTCATAACAGAAGATAATTGTAAAATTTAACAGTGTTGGTGAAAACAAACAGATAGATGACAGGGTCACTAACACAGATCAGATTCACTAGACCAGCAAAATGAGTGAAACATAAAACAGATCAACTCAGTGGCACTAACAAAGCAATTACATCCATGACAAGGCTGTAATTGTGTCTGATTGCAGTACCATTACATCTATTTGCTTCACCTCTCATTATGGTTGCCTTCTGAGCGCCTACTAACCTTTAAGATGCCTCCAGTTTTATGCATTCACTGGTAAAGCTACTGAAATATATGCACCCACGCACACACACAATTATTTATGCATGAGTATGCAAACACATTCATGCATGCACACATATTCAGTCACTCGTAGTCACACACACACAAATTCTCAGAGCTTCCAGCGACACTTGCAGAGATCTCTCCATTCAAGGGCTGTAATTATGGACTCTTGAGATAAATCAATTAACATGAACATATAGCCTTTAATTTAATCCACAACTAATTAAAGCCACCAGAGGAGGGTGGGTCAAATCATGGGAGGGTGTGAGTAATGAATGAAAAGATTTCTATCAAAATGAATGGTTCAGAAATATTACAGTAATCTGATCAGTCTAGTTAATTGTTTCTATTTTCTACAAACAAAAACCCTATCTGGAGTTCTTTTTTTTTTTTTTAAGATAACTTCTTTTGACAGCTTTAAATCAAAAGACTTCCCTTTTTCAAACTTCAACCCAAGACTAATTTTAAATCATAAACTTCATATGTTAATGTTTTTTGTGCTATTATGAGTCCCATTTCTAGCTTGTGTCTATGGTTAGGGCGTATTACTCTATATGTCCGTGTATTGCTAAATACAAAGAAAAAAAAAACACTAAATACTAACACATTATAATCCCACAATCGGCATGAAAGGACACAAACTGATCACAATCTTTCCATTTCAATTTAGCATTGCAGCTGACTGCATCACCGCAATCCATTTATCTCTCTCTGCATCCTTCTCTCGTTTGTCTCCCCCTCTCTCTCTGACAAATGGAATGGAGTGGAACTGGACATACCATCAAATCCTGGCAAAGACTGAATCGGACAGTAAGAGTCTGGTCTAATCAGGTTGAGAGTGTGCCCCCTGGAACTAGCATGTGCCAGTTGAGAACAGATTTATTATTTATGTCATTTTCTTCAGATTCATTCAGCCACAAAATCATTCCCTGCTTGAATCGCTCCAGCCATTCAGCTATGAAACATAATCAAGCCCAAGAAATTCAGCCTTAAAGGTGCAATAGGTGATTCTTTACAGAAACATTTTTTGTTATACTGGTTGAAAGGTCAAGGCACAGACCCAGAGCCCAGTGACGACAGCCCACTGTGTGCTTGGCATCGCAAGAAATGGCAAAGGGCTGACAACTTCCAGCAGAGGCGGGGCTGGAGGACTGGCTGAGCAGGTAACACAACATTGGCCATGCAGGTGTCTGTGCTGTCTAGAAACAGCGATGAAGGTCGAGAAACTGGGTGGGATTGGGTGGGAGACGATACCTCCATGCTGAAATCCATCAGCCAGTCCTCAGTCTCTATTTCCACCAGTATACCCACGGTTACTAATGTCGTAGACTCACACCCCTAGTGACTCACTGAGGGGCTCCTCTTCCGAGGCGAGGTTCAGCACTGTCCACTTGTCCTCGGCCTTTGGCTGATGTGTCGCGGCGGGTGGTAGCTCTCCGTCTGTGGGGGGCTCACACGATTCCTTCGTGGTTGCAGGTGGTGAAATGGGCTCTGGATCCGGCTGTGTTCTGGACCGGGGGTAGACACTCTCCAGTCTGGGAGGTCTACAGGTTGATGGTAATTCGCCCTGATCCAGAACAGTGACTTCAGGGTCTCGTCGAAAAAGGGGCTGGTGAAGGCGAGAAGACAGAATTTCTGAGTAAAAACAAAAAAGTCCAGGCTCTCATGAGCCACAACGAGCCACAACAGCAAATCACACTGCATAATCCATTTAGGTCGGTTGATCAGTCACAAGATGAAGATGAGGAAGACGGATGAAGACTGGATACAAATATAAAAGTGATTTAATAAAGCAAAAAGGCAGACAGGCATAACTACGGTGGCCGAGAGAGCTCAACGCGCTGCAAATGAAGAAAACACATGCAAACAGAAAAAAACGCATGCAAACAGAAAAAAACACATGCAAATAGAAAAAAAACCACCAGCGAATAAGAAAACATCTTCATCAGTTTTACAACTCACGTGCGTCCCAATACTCACAACACAACCAAATACGGAAACGCGCTGCAATTACAGAAACGCGCTGCAAAAGTTCACAACAAAACCAAATACAGAAACGCGCTGCAAATAGGACAGAACACAACGGAAATGTTTCCGGGGAACCCAATAAGTGACGGACGGACGGCTCGCGAGCTTTACCAGAGAGACGCGGGCTCTGGCTTTACCTATGCCCTAACGTTACTCTCTTAAAAGGGCAGACGGCAGAGCCCTTGAATTGGGCACTTTGGAGGGAGCGGGGCACTTGTGTGCTATTATGTTGATGAAGGGAGCAACGAAAGACAACGTAATTTCCTCATTATTTTCACCTGGGATGTTCCCATGACAACGCAGCGCGTGTCCATCAGCTGAATAGCTGTTCTTACCAGAAATATAGTATTAATGCTGTTAACATAACTGTTGCAAATAAATATACATTTTATACAACAAAGTTTTTAAAATATGTGTTATATCTTTGTGTGAGTGTCTCAACTTTAAAACTTGCCGTCTCATATTTGGACCTATAGCTACATTCTAACATTTCTTATGAAACTTATTATAACATAACATGACAAAATGTGTTCAATGTAACTGATGTATAGATTAATGTCTTTTCCTCGTTCTTTTTCTCTATCTTTTTTTTAATTTATTTATTTTAGTCTTCAGCTCATTGTTCTTTTTAGTATTCTTATGACATTGAACATATCGCAAATACATTTTGTATATTGTATACAAAGTTGTATGTCATAAACGTGTCATCTTTGTATGTTTTGCAAAAAAAAAAAAAAAAAGAAAATAATAACAGTAGACAGCTGTAAGCACGTCCTAGCCGTCCGTCCGTCACTTATTGGGTTCCCCGGAAACATTTCCGTTGTGTTCTGTTCTATTTGCAGCGCGTTTCTGTATTTGGTTTTGTTGTGAACTTTTGCAGCGCGTTTCTGTAATTGCAGCGCGTTTCCGTATTTGGTTGTGTTGTGAGTATTGGGACGCACGTGAGTTGTAAAACTGATGAAGATGTTTTCTTATTCGCTGGTGGGTTTTTTTCTATTTGCATGTGTTTTTTTCTATTTGCATGTGTTTTTTTCTGTTTGCATGCGTTTTTTTCTGTTTGCATGTGTTTTCTTCATTTGCAGCGCGTTGAGCTCTCTCGGCCACCGTACATAACAGTGTGCATAACATTAGCATACACAAACAACAACCAACAACCAAAGACTGAAAACAGAGGAAATGAAAGCTTTAGCTTAAAGGAGAACTCCGGTCAATTTTAACATTGAGCTCATTTTTTTGTACATTTGGAGTGCTGTCAATACAGAGAACAACGACAAAAATCGGTGTTGCCTACACTGAGTTATTCTATTTTTAAAATTTGCACCCTGTTGCCAGCGCAAATACCTGTTTACATCCTGTTTTTCGGTTGAAGTCCAAAGTAGTCGATTGCCGAGTTCACGCGCGTGATCATAGGTATTAAACCTATGCGTGTGAACTCTGCAATCGACTACTTTGGACTTCAACCGAAAAACAGGATGTAAACAGGTATTTGCGCTGGCTTAAATAACATCATTTTTATACATTTCTTTCACATCTACTGCAGTCAGACTCACTCGTGTTCACTCAGAAGGAATCACTCACATTTTCTGTGCACTTGTAATGACACATCAAGGATGTTAAGAGGCTAAAAGCAGGTTTAGTACTTGCCCCATTGAAGTCAACAGGGTGCAAATTTTAAAAATAGAATAACTCGGTGTAGGCAACACCGATTTTTGTCGTTGTTCTCTGTATTGACAGCACTCCAAATGTACAAAAAAATGAGCTCAATGTTAAAATTGACCGGAGTTCTCCTTTAAGTTCTGCCAGGAAGACTCAATTGTTACGTCACTTATTACCTTCTCATCTAACCAATCGTGTTCTAATACTCGTAGTATAAAAGATCGGTACTTACACATGTCTGAGTTCGCAGATGCTTACGCCAACATTCACCTCCATCCTCCCCACCATCACCAGGATGGTCCCTTCTCATACCTCCCAGGGGGACGGCTGCGCCCCTGCCTTCGTCTTCAGGCAGGAAATGCAGATTCCGTTACCCTCGGATTGCGAGCTATGGACAAATAACCATGACCATGTATGCCAAATAACTTTATAACACAATACTTGCTGGGCTGTTAATAAATTTATGCCTTGTTACATCATTTTGCCTCCTGAGTCTTTCTGGTAGAACTAAATACACAGAGATGACAAAATGAATATGAACAGGTGTGATGATTAGATGAGTGTGTACAGGTGTGAGCCAGGAGGGTACGGGACATGTACAGTGCTGTGGTGACTGAGGGTTGTGACAACCTGCCTGTCAACATTTTTTTTCATACCCTCACACACCCAGTTCGCTCAGACATCATATGTTATCAGCACATTTCATGCTATGCAGAGTACAGACAGACGTCAGTCTCAGAGCACTGCAAGCAAAGAGCAGCCACCATTTATAGTTCCTCCAAAACAACAAGCTTATGCTACGTTTACGCCATAACTACCATAATTAAGAGATGGCAACCCGTGACGTTCTAACCGGAGCTGTTCACATCCTCAGACTTTGGAGTTATGCGTTTCCATGTGAACCGTATCAACACCTCAATAAAACTGCAACAGTCAGGTACAAGCTATCTAAGTTGTTAACATTCATTTTTATTGTAATGTTATGTGCTTTGAGACATGAGGTAGTTTAACGCCGTCTCTTGTGATGCTTTGCAGAGAGTAGCTGTGTGTGTGTGTACCTTCATGTGTTTTGGAGGAGGCGTGGCTTTGGACGACGATTTGCAGGGAGGGTGGGATCATATGCTTTCAATGCTAGCAGGCTGTTAGCATTTTCCAGATAATCTACTGCACCTTTATTGTCAATATTTTCTAAATTTAGTCATCCCTAAATATACAATGGTTATTTAAATGGAGGTAAACAGAGCACCAATTTTAAGGATTTGAGAAGAGCGTTATCATTAAAGCGATTATGAAGTAGAACTCAACCTTAGCTGATAATCTAGAGCTCTTTCTGCATAATAACTTTTTTTGAGAACACTAATCTTAACCCTGACATCAAGAATCCCTCACTTTTATTTATTTATTTACAACCCCAAATCCAGAAAAGTTTGGACATTTTGGAAAATGCAATAAAATCAAGAATCTGTGATTTGTTAATTCTCTTTCAACTTTATTTAACTGACAAAAGTACAACGAAAAGATTTCCAAAGTTTTTACTGAACAATTTAATTGTGTTTTGTAAATATAAACAAATTTTGATTTTGATGGCTGCTACACACACTCCAAAAAAGTTGGGACAGATGCAAAATAAAAGTGAAAATCTTGTATAATATCCAAGTCAAACTCTTTTGAATCAGTCCACAATAAGAAGGTTAACTGGTGATAGGTATGTGTATCGTGATTGAGTGTATAAGGAGCATCTCAGTCTTTGCAAGCAAAGATGGGTCATGGCTGATCACTTTGTGCCAAATTTCATGGGAGAATTGTCAAGCATTTCAAAAATCACATTTTTCAATGCAAGATTGCAAATAATTTAGGTCTTTTCACCATCTACACACCATATACAAAATATTGTGACAAGATTCAGAGAATCCAGAGAAATCTCAGTACATGTACTTAAATATGTTAAATATAGCCATGTGGAATTCTTTGGAAAACCATTGTCACTTACACAGACTGCTGCTGCATCAAGGAATGTCACTTGAATCTCTGTTAAGCAATGAAAAATCTATACATCTGTTCAATGCAGAGATGCTACCGAGTTCTCTGGGCCCGAGCTCATCTCAGATGATCCAAAACACAGTCGAAATGTGTGCTCAGAAGTGTCTGAAGCAAAAGTGGTCAGATGAGTCTACGTTTCAGCTTGTTTTGGGGAAAAACAGACATTGAGTTCTCAGTCCCAAAGACGAAAGGGACCATTCAGACTTTTATCAGTGACAGGTACAAAAGCAAACAGTCATGGAATGGGGGTACATCAGTGATAACAGCATGGGTGACTTTAATGTGTGTGAAAGTACCATTGATGTGGAGGCGTATATTGTGATTGTACAGACATTTAATGGCATCAAGATCTCTCCTGAGAAGAAAGAAAATGCGAGGCCTCATTCAGCATGTGCTACATCAGAGTTTTGTAGACACTTTACACCATAGAGTGGATGTGCTTGACTGGTCTGCCTGCTGTCCAGATCTGTCACCTACTGGAAATGTATGGCCCATCATGAAAAGGAGAATCAGACAATGACATCCATGGACTGTTGAGCAGCTGTCTTGTATCAGGCGAGATTGGGCAAAAAATCCACTTGCAAAACTGCAATAATTAGTATCCTCAATTTCCTAAATATTAAAACGTGTAATTAAAAGGAAAGGGGATGTGACACACAGTTATAAACACGACTCTGTCCCAACTTTTTTGGAGTGTGTTATAGCCATCAAAATTTGTTTATATTTACAAAATACAATTAGGTTGTGCAGTAAAAACATTGGAAATCTTTTGTGTTCTTTTGTCAGTTAAATAAAGTTGAAAGAGAAAATCACAGATTTTATTGCATTTTACAAAATGTCCCAACTTTTCTGGATTTGGGGTTTCTTTCATTCATTTGTTTGTTGTTGTTGTTTGATTGTTTGTTTTATTTTATTTATTTATTTATTTCTCATGGCAGGAAAATGGGTCTTGTATCATCACTGATACTGATTTAAGGGGAAATTATTCTGTCATGCGAGAAGATAGAGTCGTGATAGGAGAGACATAGTTAAGCATATGGACAAATATACAGTTTAGAGGTCATTAGAAAAAAAATGCATAATGCTGCAACTTATCAGAAATTGCAAAATCATATATTCCAGAGAGCAATGTAATATGTTGACATGCATACACCTCAACATAATATTCTCCCTAAAGGCTTTTTGTACAGTTACTTGTAAGGCACTTTTCTATACTTATACGTCTGAATATAGCTACTTGTCTGGACTTTAGAGAATGCTCTTAAGTGGATAGTTCATCCAGTAATAAAAAAAAAACCCTGTCATTATTTAATCGCATGTTTTTCCAAAACCATATGACTTTATTTCATGGAACACAAAAGGAGATAGCCTCAATCATCATTCCCTTCAGGCCCGGGGCGGGTAATCGTGAGAATCGGGAGAATTCCCGGTGGGCCGCTTCACTTTTGGGCCGGTCGAGGATTTTTTTTTTTTTATTTTTTTTTTCTTCACATTTGTCACGTTTTACATTACACATTCCGCATTCTGACACCGCAGCGCGCAGCCTCTGCATGGGTTGTACCATGTGAGGGAGTTCTCCCCTCACCTTCTATAGAGTTGGTTGGGTCCATAGCCGGTCTTTTCCAAAACGTTTTCTCAGGTAGGCTACCGCGGCACCGCCAGCGCCTACCGATCTGGGCCGGCCCTACCGTAAACGGTACGCGTCAGGGAGGATGAATGGGAGGAAGAGGCCAGGAGGTATGGAAGCTTGTTTCCGCCACAGAATAAAACATTTTAAAAGATAATTGCGACTTTTTAATCTCACAATTCTGACTTTATTTCTCAGAATTGCGAGATATAAAATCAGAATTGCGTGAAATAAAGTCGCAATTGCGTGTTATAAAGTCAGACTTGCAAGATATAAAGTCAGAACTGCGTGAAATAAAGTCACAATTGCTTCTTATAAAGTCAGAATTGCGAGATATAGAGTCAGAATTGTGAGATATAGAGTCAGAATTGTGTGATATAAAGTCGCAAAATTTACGTGTTATAAAGTCAGAATTGTGTGAAATAAAGTCGCAATTGCTTCTTATAAAGTCTAAGTGAATTATTATTTAACCTTGTTGAACCATGGTATTAATACAAACTACACAATAGTAAGAGCTGAACTGTTGCTTCATTTATCCAATTTGGAAAAAGTACAAATTTTGAATTCCAATGAATTCCAATTCCAATATGTTCTACAAGTTCTCTTACGAGAGGTTCTCTCGTATTGCGTAAGTTGCTTACGCATCGGGAAAGTCTTCTTTCTTCGAGATCTGAAGCCAAAATTTATCCTTAATTTTGTATTCATTGTCAACGCAGTGCGGCAGCCGGCAGACCTAGGCAGGCTGTATAAGCGTGCTCATTGGCTGCCCGGCGGCAACTGCTTAAGCCTATCAGTGAGCACTCTGAAACGTGGCCTCCAATGAGGGCGCTTTGCGCCCTCCACACCCTTCTAACCGTCAGAATGGGTGTGGCCAGCGTGTATATAACCAGTGCTCACAGGCTAAATATCTGATTTTCTTGTCTTCAGCGAAGCTCTTCGCATCGCTGGATCTTGAGAGCCGCCGCCGTTGAAACCAGCGACCAGCAAGCCGAGGACAGCGCCTGAAGAAGCCGGCCGCCTTCGCCGCCTTCAGCCTTCCGTGCCTGCTACGCTATCCGGCGTCATATCCTTTACTGCTGTGTGTTCGCCTACTGCGACACACGTTTTCTCTCTCTCTAAAAGAGTACGGGGCGTTTTTCTAAAAATGCCCCGTTTTTCCTGCGGCTCGTGCCGCACCCCGCTCAGCAACGGAGACTGCCACCTCATCTGCGCTCTCTGCCTGGGCCGCGAGCACGCCGCCACCGAGCTCTCCACGGGCGGCTGCCCTGAGTGCGAGGAACTTTCAATGTCGACCCTGCGGGCTCGACTTGAAGTTTTTGACCAAGATGTCGCTCCGCCTGTCCCTGCTGGGCCGCGCAAGAAGAAGCGCCGCTCACAGCAACCACCGGAGACGGACGAGGCGCGTAGAAGCTCGCCGGATCCTCTCCCTCGAGCTTCTCTCTCGCCTTCCCCGCCCCCCTCCCGGCCGCGCAGCCGCCGGCTCCCGCCCACGCCGCCGCCGTTTCAGGGGATGAGGCGGACGAGTTTGATGAACGCGCTGCGGTCAGCTGTTCCATCCTGGCCTCTGACAGCGAGGACTGGTCTACTGCCTCCTCTTCAGTCCAGGATTCGGGCCGTACTCGAGCGGGCGAGGACGCGGAACTGTTACGCCTGTGACTGTCACAGAGAGGCATCTCTGGCTCACGCTCGCGGATATGAGGGAGTCTGAGCGTGCGGCGTTCCTTAACGCCCCCCTCTCCCCCACCGGCCTGTTCGGCCCAGCGGTAAACGGGATCGTGGACCGCTTTTCGGAGGTTCAGAAGACCACACAGGCGATGAATTTGTTTCTGCCTCGGCGCTCCAGGCCTGCTGCACGCCGTCCTCGTGACCAGCCTGCGCAAAGCTCTGCCCAGCGCCCAGCTCGACCTCCGTCCTCGCAGCGACGACAGGGCGGCCGCCCTCGCTCTCGCTCGACCAGCCGCATCAGGCCGCCTCCTCCCCGGGGACCCCGGCAGAGGATCGCGGTGAAGCCTGAGCCTGCAAAAACCTCCTAGCCCGAGGAAAGCAGCGACGATCGTGTCCCGCCGCGGCCGGACCATCGTCAAAGCTTCACGCTCTGTCAGTCCCCGTTGCCACGGTTACTGCAGACACTCATCTCGCAGCCAACGAGCCGGTGAATTCACCCTCTCGCCTGCACACAACCGCCGTTTTCACGGCGACCCAGAGAAATCTCGAAAAGAGCATTATGCCTGGTCGCGCGACTCGCGCTGTATGTGTTTCAAATGCAGTAAATGTGCCCACTTATCTGTGTTCACCTCTGCACACAAGCACCATAAACCCCGTGTTTCTCACAGAGCCCGCTCGCATAAAGCAGGCAGAAGCCGCTCGAGCGTTAAAAGTAGGTCACGTATCCACCCCGCTGTGCCCACACCTACTCACTGCCCGCTCTGTTACACAACCCCTCACGACCGGTCATGTTATAAATACAGATGCTGTGCCCGCTCCCACGTGCTCACAAATCCTCTCGAATACTTCGCCCCCGACGCCGCTTTCAAGCGTCGTGCCTCACACTGTATGTTCCCCGTCCAAAGCCACCGGGACGCTGTGTGTAAAACGGCCAGTAATCGCTGCTTACGACCCGCCGTATCGAAACTCCGTTTCGAGCTCTCGAGCCCGCGATCAGCGGCGATCAGAGCCCGGAGGCCATTCTGCCACTGGCTGTACACGCGAAAGCGTGGGAAGCTATTCCAGGCACGTCAGAATGGGTGCTGAGCACAGTAAAACAGGGCTATACTCTGCAGTTCGCTCGCCGCCCTCCGCGCTTTCAAGCGCATGTCGAGACCAGAGTGAATGGGGAAGTAGCATTTATTAGGGTAACAAAGCTACTTCGAGCAGAAATAGCTACACTTCTGTGCAAAAGGGCTATAGAACCGGTTTCCCCTTCTATGAGCGAGTCGGGCTTTTACAGCCGTTATTTCCTCGTTCCCAAGAAGGACGGAGCTGTCAGACCAATTTTGGATCTGAGACGTTTGAACAAGGCTCTTATGAGAAGACCGTTCAAAATGCTCACAACCAGACAAATTCTCGCGCAGATTCGCCCGAGGGACTGGTTTATATCTCTCGATCTAAAAGACGCGTACTTTCAGATCCAGATAATACCCCGTCACAGGCCATTCTTGAGATTCGCCTTCGACGGTCAGGTATATCAGTACACCGTCCTGCCGTTCGGCCTGTCATTGGCACCCCGTACATTTACGAAGTGCATGGACACGGCTCTCGCTCCCCTGAGGGGTCGGGGAATGCGAATTCTGAACTACTTGGACGATTGGCTGATTCTAGCACAGTCAGAGGCCGAACTCATCGCCCACAGAACAGTGCTTCTAAGCCACTTGGACAGTCTGGGGCTTACGGTCAACTGGACCAAGAGCTCGCTAGTGCCCAGTCAATCAACCTCTTTTCTGAGTTTGGATCTGGACACTGTGGCAATGACGGCCCGCCTGTCGACACAGCGCGCGCGCTGCATTCGACGCCTGGCCGCGTCCTTCCGGCCGGGCAGCACCGCACCTCTCAAAACATTTCAGAGGTTGCTGGGTTGTATGGCCTCAGCTGCAGCAGTGCTACAGCTGGGTCTCTTACGAATGCGCCCGCTACAACGCTGGCTGAATGCCCGAGTGCCTCACAGAGCCTGGGCTTCCGGCGGCATCCGAATCAGAGTGACTCAGAGCTGCGTTTCAGTACTGAAGCCCTGGTTAGCGGCCGACTGGTACCAGCGGGGAGTGACAATGGGAGCCATCTCACACCGCAAAGTTATCTCGACGGACGCTTCCACCTCAGGTTGGGGCGCTCTTTTCGAGGGCAAACCGGTTTTTGGCCTGTGGTCAGACCAGGAAAAATGCCTCCACATAAACTGTTTGGAGATGATAGCGGTCGAGAACGCGCTCAAGCGCTTCCTCCCATTCATACAGGATCACCATGTGCTAGTCCGCTCGGACAACATGTCCGTGGTATCCTATGTGAACCGACAGGGCGGTGTCAGATCCAGGAATCTGTGCAAGCTGACAGAACGCCTTCTCGTGTGGGCTTACCGCTCGTTGCGCTCGCTGAGAGCCGCGCACGTGCCGGGCCACCTGAATGTCGGTCCAGACAGGCTGTCCAGGGACAACATTCCCCTGGGAGAATGGTCCCTGCACCCCCAGACAGTCCAGTTTCTCTGGCGCCTATTCGGCAGAGCGGAGATCGACCTCTTTGCGTCGAAAGACAACGCTCACTGCCCGAAATTTTTCTCGAAAAGCGAGGACGCGCTGTCCCAGACATGGCCCAGCCTCCCGCTGTATGCTTTTCCTCCGATCTCCCTGTTGCCACAGGTCATTTCGAGGATCAGAGAAACGCACCACTCAGTGCTTCTTATAGCCCCGCGCTGGGAGAACCAAACTTGGTACCCAGAGCTAGTGAGGCTGTCGCACTCATCCCCATGGCCGATCCCGGTGAGAAAGGATCTCCTCTCCCAAGCCGGTGGATCGATCTGGCATCCCCATCCAGAGCGTTGGTCTCTGCATGCATGGGTGATCAACGGATACCCGTTGATCTGCCAGAAGGGGTCGTGAACACGATCACACAGTCTAGAGCCCCCTCTACGAGACGGCTCTACGCGTCTAAATGGTTGGTGTTTTCTAAATGGTGCGCTACTAAGAGCTTGGATCCACGCGCATGCGGGGTCCCGTGGGTGCTCTCCTTCCTACAAGAGCTGTTGGAAAAGGGCAGGTCCCCTTCCACGCTCAAAGTGTATGTGGCGGCTATTGCAGCGTTCGCTGAGACGACGCGCGGCCGGGCAATAGGAAGGAACGAGCTCATTATCCGCTTCCTCAGAGGAGCTAGACGGATGAATCCCCCGCGGCCCCCCTCGGTTCCTATTTGGGATCTGTCCTTGGTCCTGGAGGCCCTGAAGGATTTTCCCTTTGAACCGCTCGAATCCGTGGATTTAAAGTACCTGTCGCTTAAAACCGTTTTTCTGATAGCTCTGTCTTCAGTTAAACGTGTGGGGGATTTGCACGCGCTATCTGTTAGCCCTGCATGTCTTGAGTTCGGACCGAACGACTCGAAAGTCATTCTCAGACCGAGACACGGTTACATCCCCAAAGCGATTGGAACCCCTTTTAGGGCACAAGTCATTTCCCTTTCGGCTCTGCCAGCATCCGATAGTGGGGACAGTGATAACCTCCTATGCCCTGTCCGGGCGCTGAGAGTTTACATCACGCGCTCCGCCGCTTTCAGGCGTTCAGAGCAGCTCTTTGTTTCCTTCGGCGGACGCACCAAGGGTCTCGCCGCCTCGAAACAGAGCCTGTCCAGGTGGATAGTGGACGCGATTGCAGCAGCTTATGCCTCCAAACACCTGCAGTGCCCTCTGGGTATCAGAGCCCACTCTACTAGAGGCATGGCCTCTTCGTAGGCCTGGTCCAGCGGAATTTCTATTCATGATATTTGTATGGCGGCAGGCTGGGCCTCCCCATCGACATTCGTGAGGTTTTATAACCTGGAAGTTCCTGCCTTACAGGCAAAATTACTGTCAGTATAAGTGGCATATATGCTCTGCCCAGTCTCTCATGTGCAGACTACGTTCACATGCTGGCGATATTTCTGGTATGATACTTAGGGTGAAGTGTTTTATACTCAGACCGGCTGGACCGCTCTGTTTCTCATTCCCCTTTACGCGCTGTTTACCGGAGCTGGCCCGCGCTGCTGGCCGCCCGTATTCCACTCTGTGGCGCGGGGGTCTATTCTCTTCATGAAAGACCGACTATGTCGCTCTTTTCTTACCCTAATAAGTGCTTATGTACTGTGTGGGCTCGCTCTGCCAGCCCTACTGTTTTGCACTGTTATATGCTAATAGACCGGCCGCGCCGCTCTATTTTATATACTGAGTGAAGTGCTTTGTACTGTGTTGGCCCGTCTCTCCGACCGGCCACCTATTCCAGCAGAATGTTTTCCCCGGTCTCCCTGGGATTCATGGGCTGGATGCTCGGCGCACACGGCGTTGACACACGAGAGAACCTCTCGTAAGAGAACGTACTCGGTTACCTAATGTAACTTCGGTTCTCTCTAGAAGAGGGAACGAGTATTGCGTAACCTGCCGTGTCGCGCCACGAGCTTTTGCGCTTCAGACTGCGAAAACCAGATATTTAGCCTGTGAGCACTGGTTATATACACGCTGGCCACACCCATTCTGATGGTTAGAAGGGTGTGGAGGGCGCGAAGCGCCCTCATTGGAGGCCACGTTTCAGAGTGCTCACTGATAGGCTTAAGCAGTTGCCGCCTGGCAGCCAATGAGCACGCTTACACAGCCTACCTAGGTCTGCCGGCTGCCGCACTGCGTTGACAATGAATACAAAATTAAGGATAATTTTTGGCTTCAGATCTCGAAGAAAGAAGACTTTCCCGATGCGTAAGCAACTTACGCAATACTCGTTCCCTCTTCTAGAGAGAACCGAGGTTACATTAGGTAACCGAGTATGGTCATTGTAACGGGTGGTTGCAGGAAGGCAGACAGAGACGAAGATATATTTCCAAAAACAAAGGTTTAATATAATTAAACAGGACAGCAGAACAAGTAGCAACACATACTAAATATAACAAAGATCGGACGAAGACTGACAGAACGTAAATACAAACACTTACACTGATTAACAGAACACAGGTGATACAGATGACGATGATAACTAAACAGGTGATACAACTGAACTGATAATGACGGTAACCATGGAAACGAAGGAGTGGCAGGAAAAGAACAAAGGAAAACAGGAACCAATCAAAACACAAACTGAAAGTCCAAACATACACTGACACGCAAGGGCGTAACTTTGGGTCTACCATTGGGGGGGTTAAACTCGCGGCATATTTATTAATTTATTTATTTATTGAATAATTTTCTTGTGTAAAAGGTAACATGCTAATTTGCCATTCCTGTATTAGAAATACATTGTGATACTTTTACTGATTTAGGCTACTTAACGTAAAGTCAGAAACTGAGAAAATACAAGTGTGGACTAACGTTAGTTGTGCTTTGATTCATTTTGTCACTTGCAAACTCCATGCAAAAAGAACAAAAAAAAAAAAAAAAAGGAAACAAATTAATAATAATCTCAAATTGAGCCGGAGGTGGTAAATTCCTAATAATGTACGTATTTTTTTTAGGTATTTTAATAAGATACCTAAAATACGTTGTGCATACAGCTCAACTAACGCGATCGTTGTGGTGTTTGAACAACAAAACACATCCACTTGCACATATTTGACAATTGGAATATCAGATATATCCTGCTATAGCTAACAAATTTGTGAAATTTTGAATAAAAAAGGAAATAAAAGCAGATCATCAGTCATTCAGCGCTATTGTGGCTGCGGTGTGACAAGCAATGAATGACGCGTCTCCATGGGAACCATAAAGCGATACTACGATTAATATCGGTCGCCTTGAAAAACGTTTAAACTTACGCGTGAAAAGGTTAAGTAAGGCTTACGTTTAAATGTGTCTTTGTTTTGTTTTGAGTGTATGGCCAATAAATAAAGGAATTAAAAAGATGGGCACAAAACCTGTTTGTCGCGCGCCACTTGTCATGTCTCTATTCCCCACCAGTGGGCCGCGCCCGCGCCCCACACTTTAAGAAACGCTGAGCTAACTTAACAGCTAACTTAGCAATAGAGCTGGTAAGTCCCGCCCCCTCCGCTAACCCCGCTGGACCTCTAGGTTGAAAAATCGTCAATGCAAGTGAATGGGAGAAAATAATTATTTTCTGGTCCCGTTTGAATTGTGCCATGAATGTGAACATATGTTGTCTGTGAATTTTTTATATAATCTTTCATGTTACGAGTTTGACAGTATATGGTATGATTCTTCGGCTAGCAGTTGTGGAAAAGACATAACGAGAAAGACTACATGTCGCCTATGTGACGTCACCCCATAAAGTTGACTTACCCGGGGTTTTCGCCAACCTCAACGATTTTGTCCTCTCCCTGAAAGAAGGCGGTGAAGTGCACCAAAGACACAGCCATGTTTAGCGGGATCCGTGAGCTAGTGTCCGTGTGCTAGTGGTGTTGACGTTTCAAACGCGTCGAAAGCAGCGAAGAGTTGTAGTCCACAAAGTGCTCTCACACAAAGTCTAACCGTATCAAACTTCTACCCGCTAAATTGTAGCATTCTTCACACGAAAGATTATATAAAAAATTCACAGACAATATGTTCACATTCATGGCACAATTCAAACGGGACCAGAAAATAATTATTTTCTCCCATTCACTTGCATTGACGATTTTTCAACCTAGAGGTCCAGCGGGGTTAGCGGAGGGGGCGGGACTTACCAGCTCTATAGGGGTACCTCCGTTTGGTCAGGATTTTTCCTCTTTTTGGCCGGTGTCGACCAACAATGAAAAATCGTTCTCTGGCTGCCTTCCTTTTCATCTTTCCATCCGTTAGCATGCACCGTCAGCTTTCTCCAACCATTCATCCCAGCGACTGCGCAAAATAGTGTGCGGTTTGCGGGGGGTACATTACAGATTATTTAAAATATGATACTATATTTCTTGCTGGCAAATTAAATTAATAAAGAAAACGAACAAAAGTATTCATTCTGAATATTTCATATTTATTTTAATCTGAATGATGTGATGATATTGGGGGGGTTATATTAGCTGGATCTGATTTTTGAGGGGGTCATGACCCCCGTAACCCCTGTGCAAATTACGCGCATGCTGACACGTGACAGTCATTCACTCCAGTTAGCTGAAGGAGAATGTGGAGGAATAGCTCCCATACTATCCATAATGTAATATTTTTATTTTTATTTAGGGAATTAATGATACTGTCTTAACACAAACTGTCCTTAAATCATATAATCCTAGGCTTTGCCAACCAAAAACATGTCTTCATTTTTACATTTAAAAAAACAAAAAATAAATGTTAAGGTAAAACAGACATGCTGCTCTCATTTGTTGTTAGGGACATTTATCTTCATCAGGGTCGTCAACCAGCAGATAAACATGGAAATGTGCAGAATCTGGATTTAAACTGCCTTTCATTGAAATTTGTCTAATTAAGCCCCCAGATTAGCTACATTGATTTTTCAACTGTTTTCTTATTCATTGGATTTTCTTTCCCTAGTTACGATTGTGGGATTGAAATTCAAGATAACCTTGTTGTTAGAAGGTCAAATTAGCAAGGCAGACACTAACTAAATTCAGTGTTTGGCTTGATGTAAAATTGTTTACACTGGAGACCACCAGGTAACGAAAGGAATGCCTGGACAACACAGCAATGCTAATTCAACCAAGGAGCGTAATACATTTCTTATTAATCCTTAAATATAATTAGTTAAAAAGATTGACTATTCAGCTGCTTAAACTGTCCCTGAGGGGAAGACAGGAGTTTCTAGTCAAGGTTGGGAATGTTAGAGATGAGATGAGTTTCCCTCCAGTCAGTGGTGCTAACTCGCTAGCCTGAAGCCCTGTGATCGTTTCCAAGGTGACGACAGGCAGCAGATAGAGAACCTGCCAAATGAAAAATGTCAATTACAGCAAATATGTAGATATGGTGCAGTGCGTGTGCAGCAGGGCAGACTGGGAGAGGGGGATACAAGGGAAGGGAGGGTAAAGTGGGAGCTATAGGGTGAGACAAAGGGCTGAATTATGCCGGCCTGGCTGACAGATAATGTCTGTCATACTTCATTGTATTACAATCTCTTCAGTAGAGAAGTGACAATCCAGGTAGGATGATTTTTCCCCTTTAAAAACCCCTATACACCTTATCGTTCACCATCAGAAACATTCATCCAGCTCAGTCTGTAAGATCATTTAGCCAAAGAAATAAGGTCAGCCAGATGAGGAAAGCAAGACAAGGGACGGTACTGGAAGACAGGTGAATAAAAGGAAGAAGGGTATTCTAGTACAATCATAGTCATATGTGATGCGATCTGGGAAAACCCGTCGGATGTTGTGCTGGTACGTTTTCAGTAAGGTCTAAAAATAGGTCGATTGTCAGTTTTTTTTTTTGTCAAAATTGGGTTTTCATTAAATTATTATTCTATAACATCTTGTCAATCATCTCTGAATATATCTTGGCAAAATTCACTAGTTTAGTGCAGAAAAATAGCTATTTATAGTGGCAAACTGAAAAGACTGTGTCTTTCTCTTTAAGAACACGCATGCCGGCGGAGGTGTACTACTAAAGCGAGTACTACTTGGGTATTAGTAACTGAACAATCATCATGATGTGATGTCTTCTATACATTTCACATGCAAATTAATTTAGATAAATATGCAAACAAACAAAAACAACAACAAAAAAAAAAAAAAGTAAAAGCACAAAAGACAGAAACCTACTACTACGACTACTACTACTACTACTACTACTACTAATAATAATAATAATAATAATAAACACAACTGGTAGCATTAACAGAGATGGAAACAATTAAAACAAAAGAAATTTGCAAGAATGTTCAAAGCCATAATTTGAAGAACCCATTGCATGGAGCAGAGTGATATCATCATCCAGTCATCATGCACTATACATAGAAGAGTGAACTAATTTATTACTTCATCCATTCCTAAACAAACTAACAAACAAACAATAAACTAACAAACAAACATGGAAGGTTAAGTTTAATGTATAAACACAGACAATATAAGCTAATTAAAACGATAAATAACTCATTGCTAAAAATAATGAGCAAGCTTATTATGAGGCACTGACACTGACTATGGGCATAATTCATATTTTGATTATCACAGCTATAATTATAAGCATCATTACCCCTGGCAGCATTAATAATGATGACTATGTATAGGCCAAATCAAAGCACTTTATTTTCACTATCAGTATGTAGAAAGGTAATATTTTTATTAATAACAATGAGGTAAACTTACTTCATTCTTTGTACAATCTTTTTTAATCTCCATCCTTAACTGAAATTGGTTCAATTTATTAGGTGGCAAGTGTGAAGCTTGGTAGTGCATTACTGTCATTGTAATGCAATTAGTCGGAGCACAGTGATGTTCAGGCTCCAAGCTGGTGTTGAGGGAATTCTGTCTGCATGCACCCTACCAAATGCTTCCCTACTGTGCGTAAGAGCATTCGCAACACTGCCTGGACGCATCAGCCGTTATTATCACCTTTCAGCCTGAAACTTCATGACGTCCTCCACAGATGCTGATTCTGCAGTTGCAACAGCTAAGTCTAGAATTCATAGAATATAATAGAATAGAATGGAAACAGTACAGAAGGGCTAGAACAGTGTGCCTTTTAGAATAGAATAGAATAGAATAGAATAGAATAGAATAGAATAGAATAGAATAGAATTGCAACCTCCAGGGCCAGAACATGGCGACTTGTGTAAATAACAGCATGGAAGTGACAATTTTAGAATAGAATAGAATAAAAAAGAATAGAATAGAATCAGCACAGAAGGGCTACAATATGGTGACTTAAGTAAAGCGTAAAGTTTTAAGTGACTTAAAACAGGATAACAGAAGGACTAGAGCACAGGAACAACAGGGCAAAATGAAATACAAAATAATAGTCCTAGAACACAAAGCATAACAAGACCGTGACATGAATAGAATAGAACAGAATTGTTTCAATTCACCTGTCACCTCTGCACTACAGTTCGCCAGAATCCTTCCTGCTTCTCACCTGCACACACTCCACACACCTGCCATCATTCACCCTCATCAGCGCCACTCCATTTAAGCCTGCTCCACACACTCATCTTGGTCTGGTCTACAACTAGGACTCACCCAAGCTTTGGATGTTATTCTTACCTGAGATACCTACCACCGCATTGTTCTCCTCACCTCTACTCCAGCCTGTCTCCTTCTCCAGTCTCCAGTTCTCTGTGTGTTCTCCCAGTCCCTGTAAGAAGAAACCTATTCTTAATTCAGTTACTCAGCGACTCATTGGTGTGAAAGTGTGCGTGTGGTGCACCGTATCTCAATTGGACTGCTGAAGCTTCATCCTCATTGTAATGGTTGTTGTCTACCTGCAATATACTTACCTTGCTATACCTGAATGAAACGCTGGTTATTGTTTCTCACTACTTCTGTGAGTCTGTGTTTCCTAGAATGCATTACAATAGAAATGGCATGCAGGGCTAGAGTATGGTGATTTAATCAAACAGAATAGAATATTAATTATTAATAAAAAAAAAAAAAAAAAAAAAATAGAATGAAATACCTTCTCTTTTTGTTTAAATCACTCTTGTGCTTTCCCTTGCAATGGTGATAAGAATGACAATACAGCAGTATGTGAACAAACTACTGCATCATAATAATGTCAAACTCAAAACTATGCATAGATGCATACTTCAGAAATCCATTGAAAATAGAATGCATACTTAATACTGTACATCATAAAATATACTATTCTAAGATGTGTGCTATTCAGCCTTTCTCTCCAAACATAGAGTCAGTGAAGACACCCTTATAGTCACCCATTCTGACATTCACATTTAACACAACACATTTATTTTTGTCATGTTTTTTTTTTTTTATTAAAGCAACATACAAGTGTGTAGTTGTGTTCATTCTCAGCTATGTACCCAAGGACAGTTTGCTAAGAATACACAGTACTAGTTAAAATCTCAAATGCCAAGCACAACCTCAAAGCATTTAGCAACTACAATGACCATTTAATCATGTCATACCTAATACACAGCCTAGAGGCATCCCTAAAGACAAGTAAAGATTCTTTACACACAATGACAGCTGAGAGAGGTGCCATCACCCAAATGACAGAGATGAAACAAGAGAGTGCATTAAGTCACTTTTTCTTCACACTGGACAGAAGAAGCACTTAAAACTAGATGTACCGCATGGCGGTACAAAATATGACCGCCGCTCAGGCCTGCACTGGCTTTCCACAAAAATAAATGACGTGGAGCAATTTGGCTGTATTGCGTGTTTATGTATATACCTAAAAAAAGTAGTAGTATGTGCATGTCTGTCTGTCTGTGTGTGTGTGTATGTGTGTGTGTGTGTTTGTGTATGTGTGTGTCTGTGTGTGTGTGTGTCTGTGCGTGTATGTATGCGTGCGTACATGAGTGTGCGCGTGTGTGTTTGTGTGTGTGTGTCTGTGCATGTGGATTTGTATGTGTGTGTATGGGTGTGTGTCTGTGCGTGTGGATGTCAGTGTGTGTGCATGCTTGCGTTTGTTTGTATTCCTGCATGTGTGTGTGTGACAGTTAGGGTTGCCAACTTCAGAAAAGGAAAATGCGGGACAATCGTGGTTATTTATAGGAAAATGAGGGACACTCAAAATATTTGTACTGTATCACACAGTGTACGTCATTTCAGTGTCTGCAGTTAAGTTTGTGTTTAAAAGGTTATCAGACATAAACACATTTGTATTGCTTAACCTATTTATGTATTTAATTCTAAAAATAATTTTAATGTCATACATGAAAAGTCATTACAAACAAACCATAGTTCAAAATAACAGCATTTATCTAAAATAGAAAGCTTTTTTTAACATTATACACTAGGCTTACAGTTCAAAAGTTTGGGGTTAGTAAGATTATTTTTTGGGAAAAAAAATAAAGAAAGTAATTGCCTACTTTTATTCAGCAAGGATGCATTACATTAATCAAAAGTGACAGTTAAGATAATGTTACAAAAGCTTTCTATGTACTTTCTAAAAGCTTTAAAACATTAATAATAATCAGAAATGTTTTTTGAGCATATTATTCCCTCAGGTAGATTACATGTTTTCTTGCGTGGCTGGATGTTAGACTCATGAACAATAATCAAGTTGTTTGCATTCGCCAAAATTGATTAGCCGAAATCAAAACGTGGACAGTGAAAGGAAATTACCGTTAGCGCGAGACGAGTCCGGCTTGAAGCGGAAGCGACCAGACGGCAGAGGATGTTCGCAAATCAAACAATGATTTGTCTCAAAACAGTGATTAAAAAAAGCTGTGATTGGATGATGACAGGTGTCGGTGATCATTCTCAAGTGTCGTGGTCAGCACTGCTGCTGTTGCTGTTGTATCAGTCAGTGGTTTATCAGCTTGTCAAAAAACGGGACACGGGAGGTCACGCACGGGACAAATAAATTAGGCCCAAAATACAGGACGTCTCTCCTAATTCGGGACAGTTGGCAATCTTAGTGACAGTATCATCCTAAACCAGCAACCCTTCGCTCAACACCACCATCTACAGGCCGATGAGTGTACAGTCACTAAATGTGCACATAAATGAATTTATTTTATACCCCCCCCATGGATGAAATTCTACGAAACTTAGCATACCCCCAGAGGATGTCAAGTTAATCATACACATGAAATATGGTGCAGTTCTGAACATCTCAACTGAAGATAGGGGCGATTAAAGCAGAATAATATTGCATTTTCATTTTTTATGGGAGGTGGGCAAATCACAAATGAGTGATTATGGGCTAGGTTGATGTGGGCCCTTAAGAGCAACATACCATAAAAATTTCTTCATCCTCGGTGCCACGGTTCAGGTAGTTATTTAGGAAAAACTGCATTTTTTGGGTTTGGGGGGGCCCAGCGCGAGGTTCGGGGGAGTGACCCCCGGGGACCAAACAAAATTTTTCCGTAAAAGTCTAGTGGGGCTACATGCCCACCAAATTTCATGTTCCCCGGTGTTTCGGTGTCCCTGGTATCATTGACAAAAAAATTCAGTAGATGACGAAAAAAAAAAAAAAAAACTTTGACAATCGATTATGGGCTAGGTTGATGTGGGCCCTTAAGACCAACATACCATAAAAATTTCTTCATTCTCGGTGCCACGGTTCAGGTAGTTATTTAGGAAAAACTGCATTTTTGGGTTTGGGGGGGACCAGCGCAGGGGGGGAGTGGCCCCCGGGGACCAAACGAAATTTTTCCGTAAAAGTCTAGTGGGGCTACATGCCCACCAAATTTCATGTTCCCTGGTGTTTCGGTGTCCCTGGTATCGTTGACGAAAAATTCAGTAGATGACGGGAAAAAAACAAAAAAAAAAACTTTGACAGTCCCTATATGACCACTTTCGCTAGCTATGCTAGCGCGGCGGTCATAATAATCAACACTATTGTATTCATACCTGTAATGACTACTGTCAGAGAGACAGCCACACATTTGCTGATAATCAAGTGAAAAGATTGTAGGTCATTACAAACCATTTGTGATGTTCACACTTTAAAGAGCCCTTTTGCATCTATTTTAAGTCATGTCAGAGTAAACGGCTTTTAGAATTTTTTTTTTTGTTTTTAATAAAAATAAAATAGATGCTCTAAAATGATTGGGTCAAAACATTTTATTAAAAATGTGTTGCAAATATCAGACATTTTATAAATAAACCTTAAACACAGAGATAAAGATAACCTAACAGTCAGCAAAGAGAAAATGGAAAACAAGCATTATAAAAAACATAAAAAGTGAGAATATCTGAACAAATGATTCCAAAAATCCATTTTTGCGAGGGCAGTGGGGTCACAAATAAGGGCGCCTGCAGAAACACTTGCACACAAACACATATATCAACCTCAGCCTATCTGTGGAGAGGAATGAAATTAGATTTTTTTTCATGGTCTGATACGGCGGTGTGTGGAAATGCCTCACACATTTTATAATCACAGATTCTAGGATTGGATGTCAGAGAGTGCTTGGGTGACGATCTATCACTGGTTCACCGCAGACATGGGAGGTCTTTAAAAGAGATGACTTCAAATGCACTGAGCAGAGCTTCTGTTCTTTGGTCAATCACTGCCATGTTGGGGGGCTACACACATTCAGTTCTCATGAGGCCCACAAGTCAAAGAAAACCATTGGAGCACTTCCCCAGAAACACAATTGAACAAGCACATGACTTACCTTTAGAACACTTTCAGGAAGACCAACTGCTAACACAAACATACACAAACAAACACACACTTATCTACAAACACTGTAGACAGCTTTCAACTTCTTGCCTCGCAGACTGAATCTTTTTGCTATCTGCTATTCAACTGTTCACTCTGAAGGGCTGTCAGACAAAAAAAAAATCTATTCTGGTCTTATTGTAATATCTAGGCCTAATGTCTATAGTGGGGAACTATATGTATATGTAATTTAATTGTAAAATAGATTTTCTGGACTTTGAAAACTGTACCTGTGGTAGGCCTACATTAGATGTATCTGCAAATAATTTATAATTTATAAATAATATTTTTTGGGGGGACCTAGAAATGTGAAACCATGGTCAGATTCTCACTTAACAGTCAAAGAACTTGCACTTCATATGCATGACACATGTAGTACCACCTAAATGGAGTCTGATACATGGTTAATATTTTTTCATAATTTCTCTAAGCAGAGGGAACACTGAGCTCTCATAAACATTTAAATCAAAAGAGCATTTGTTATGTCCGTTTCTGGCTTTGTCTATTGTATGTTTGTGTGTACTGTGGATATATGGTTGGTAATTCACTGGATGGTCATGTTTACCCATGGGATACAGGAAACAATTTTCCGAGGTTGGTCGACCCTCTGGATTGCCAAGTGAATTAGTTGTATTAGTTGTGTATCCTTTCTTCATGGAATATCAAGTGAAGTATCTCACTGAGAAAGTAATATCTGAAGATAAACTCAAAAGTAACAAAAGTCGGTTATAGTAAACAGGCCTGTAATTGTAGCATCATTTACCAGCCTTTAAACATGATGTTGATCAAAACAAAACTGCGATTGGTCACTTTACATGTCAGTCAGACGGCCTGACTAAGTGAGCAATCTTTGGCCAATTACAACGGCCATAAAGCCCAGACCAGGGGCGTTGCTAGACATAAAGCTCTACTGGGACACAGCCAGGTCCCCCATTGTTTGTCTGAGATAGCAACAGTAACTAAGGAGGCTGTGGCTTACCGATAGGTCAATTAAATATACATTTCATATCCGAAAGAATGATTCATTGTTATCACAAACAATCAAAGACTGTAGTACAGAACACAACAATGTGTTTATTTTCTGTGCTATACAGTGCTGCATGCAGGGGTGTTTGTTTCAAAAACACCAGGCTGGGTAGTTGTGTAATTTAGGGGGGTTCAGGGGCATGGTCCCCCGAGAAAATTTGGATTTCTCTGACCTACATTTGTGTATTTTAAGGTGCTTGAAGGCCTAAAAATTGGATAACAATAGCTTTAAAAGCATGTTAGTGGGCAGCAGTAGCATAAATTATTTATCAAGCAGATAACAGATTCTAAAACATGAGAATGAGAATAAATGTTGCAATGAATGATCCACACTACAAAATGTTAATGTGTATTGTCAACATTCAAAACTATTTTAACTCTTCCAAAAATGTTGTTTTTGCATAGTAACTCTACACACAAACATAAAATGATTAGCCCACATACACACCAAACTACACACAGATATGAATTATGTAAAACACTACTATCTTGTGTCTTTTGCTTGTTCAGTGTGCAGTGGAGTGTATAGGAGTTTGTCACACGTACATGTATGTGCACAAATACACTGTATATATTATACAGTATGTTTGATGAATGCAACAGTTATTGAACTGAACTGAATCAACACTAAAGTGACTATCAACTGAATATTGACACTATTGGCTTGTTGGCCAAGCTGCTTCTCAAGCGATTTTTTAATTTGTTACTATTGTGAAGCTTCTGTGAAACAATATATTGTAGCTCATATATGTATATATATATATGTGATCTACACACACACTGAATATGCAAAAATGCCAAGTCAGAAACTCAACTCTATTTCTAAAGCGCTGTGTGAGTGTGTGTGTATGTGTATGTATGTGTAGTATGTACACATAAATATATAGAAATATACATACATACATATATTTGTTTTCTGTAATTAATCACGATTAATCGTGCCAAACATTAAAGTGCCAAACATTAAAGTTTGCCAGGCAAACCCTGCCTGGCATTCAGAAGTCCAGGTCCAGGGAGCATCCTGCCTGAGCAGCATCCTCAGCGGAGCCGTGACAGAGGAGTACTGCGGCAGGAAGTGCATGTAGTAGGCTGTCATCCCCAAGAACGAAGCCAGCTGCGAGGCTGTCGTGGGGTTGGGGACTGCGCTGATGGCTGCCACATTCAACTGGAGAGGGGAGATACCATCTGCCGACACACGGAACCCGACAAAATCAATGGCCGGTGCGGAGAACGTACACTTCTCAGTGTTCAAGGTGACATGGTGGCGGCTGAGGGAGTCAAAGACCTGTTCCAGGCGGGCGTTGTGTGTTTCCACATCAGGCCCGTGTACCACAATATCATCCAATTAGGCCACGGTACCGGGGCAGCTGGCGAGGATTGTGGACATGATCTTCTGGAAACAGCTTGGTGCTGAACTGAGCCCAAAAGGCATCCTCGTATAGCGGTACAGGCCAGTATGGGTGATAAAAGCCGTCAGGTTCCGACTCTCCGGGTGCAGAGGGATTTGTAAGTAGCCCTGACGTAAGTCCAACTTAGAAAAGACCCGGGAGCCGTCGAAGTGGGTTGTGAGTTCTTCTGTCGTCGGAAGAGGGTACTTGTCAGGCACCACTGCCTTGTTGACGTGGCGAAGGTCGACGCAGACTCTCAGTCCACCTGACTTCTCCCTGGCAATGACGAGGTTGGACACCCAAGGAGAGGCATCAATGGGTTCTATGATGCCATTAGCCTGGAGGCGTTGGAGCTCCTGTGTAACGGCGTCCCGCAGAGCCAGGGGAACACGCCGAAGGGGCTGGACCATGGGAGGCACGCTGTGGTCCAGGAGTGGTTTGTGTGTGAATGAGGTGAGACACCCAAGACCATTGAACAGTTCAGGCCGCCTTTGTTGCCAAGGGGAACCCACTTGTAGTATTCGTGTTCCGTTGTTGTCCTGTAGGGTAAAACCAAGGCTGAGAAAGAGGTCAAGGCCCATGATGTTCTCACCGTGGCGTGTAATGTGGAATGGGAAGCGGTCCACAGTTGTAGAAGTGTAGCGAACTGGGAGGTAAAGTAGGCCAACAACGTCGATTTTGCTGCGGCCGTAGCCACAGAGAGCAGTGGATGGGGGCTGCAGCTGTCTGTTTGGGAAGAGTAGGTTACAGGTGTCAACATTCAGCAGTGACACCTTGGCCCCAGTGTCGAGGAGAAGAGGGACACAGCGGCCATCCAGGTATACGGGGCACCTGGAGAAGGTCCCTGGGTGGGGGCTTATGGTGCGCACTGGCACCACCGGGTCATGTGACTGTTCAGAGTAGTCAGCCGGAGCAGACCGGCACCATTTAGCGAAGTGGTTAGGTTTCTGACAGCGTCTGCATGTTTGGCCCCTAGCAGGGCAGTCCTGAGCCCTTGTGGCATGACGGGTGGAGCCACAATTCCCACAGCGTCTCTGCTGGCGTGTTTGCTGGGGGCGCGCTACCTGTATAGCAGCAGGTTCAGCCAGGTTGTCTGAGCTTGATAGCTGTTGCACTGGCTGTTCAATAACGGCAGTATGAGACTTGTTTTCTGCTATTTTAGCAGCACATTGAGTTGCCGCCTCAACTTGTAAAGCGAGTGTTAATGCATCCTCAAGTGACAGTGTTGCATCTTTGAGTAACAACTCCTCCTGGACTCTGGGATTAGACGTTTTTCAATGAGCTGGTCTCGAATAAGTTCATCCCTCATGATGCCGAAATTACAGCGCTGTTCTAAGGCTTTTAAATCTGCTACAAACTGCCTAGCAGACTCACCAGGGCGCTGACATCTTTGTCTGAACTCCAACCGCTGAAAGAGGATGTTCTGTGACTTCACAAAATGTCCAGTCAGAGCCGTAATTACAGCATCGTAAGTGTCCAGAGTACCATCGAGCGTGTTGAAAATCCTGTTCCCCTCCGCTCCCAGCAAGTGCAGTAGGATAGCACGCTTCCTCGCGCTAGTGGCATTATCCAATCCAATGGCTAAAAGGTACAGTTCAAAAGAGTTCCACTGATTCCAAGGAACGACAGGTTCGCCAGGGAGGGGCAAAAAATAGTCCGGAGGTGGCAGAGAAAAAACCTGGGCATCAGCCATCCTCGTCGCCAATGTTATGTTGTTAAAAAATAATGTCTAGTTTCACTTTCAATGCATCAACTCACTCGTTTATTTTCCGGAACCCAAAACCAAAACGCACACCTACGGTGGCCTCACAGTGTCAGAATGTGCAACGTAAAACAGGCATCCTGAATAGCAGAACTAGAACTGTATATATATACTGTATGTATTACGTGAACACAACACTGAGGCTTCCTACACCGTAAACAAAAGACAGTAAGGAACAATGACGTCGATTTTACCATATCAATGCGAGCGCGAGTCCAATGTTGAAACACTGGAAGAACTAGTTATTCAACCCGAACCTCCATCGCAAGGACGACTCGAGTAGGACGTTTCACAGTGATACACTACTCAGTTTGAGGTACATTATGAGATGTTGCAACTGTAATTCCTCACCATCAGTATTAAAGTGCATACTGTCCATCAACAAACCGATTATTTTACTTGTACTAATTTATTTACAGAGTATTTTTGTAATATATTGCGGTGAACACATGGAAACTGTATCAATAATAGTGCATGTATGGATGTATACATTAGCCAAGCTCTAGCGTGAATGACTGATGTAATATAAACATTGGTAAAACAAATTTTGCTCCGTGCTTAATCTTTCCTCAAAGTAGTGAGAATGACAGACAATCTGCATTAATAGACAAAGTTATAGGAAGTGGCCCACAAACTGATTAGCAGAAGTATTTCAGTAAGTTAATCAGTTCGCAGGAGACCTACACAATATAAAACTCAAAACTAAGTATTTTGAACACCATCTTTCAAGAGCAAGTGGTTTGCGAATCCTGCATTGAACTGATTTGAGAAGCAGTCGTCAGTGAAATAAAGGGAACACAGCAAAAGTTTAGGATTATACTGCTGTGATATCATGGGAAAGATGAATTTTAACCACTGATTCTTCACATGCTCCTCCTTGGGCAGTGAAAAAAAAAAAAAAAAAAAACGGGCTTTACCTTCACATTGTAGATCACAGCGTCTTCTCGACATGATGCTATCCAGTATCCACAGGAATCAGCTGCAGGTTTGAGGTTCAAGTTTTCCCTGGTGTCTGTGCATGCAATAAGTTGGCGGGCAATATGCTAATGTTTCGTCTTGACGTCACAACGAAATGGCTTTTAACTAAAAACAATTAATTTCACTGACTCAGAGTCGACTCTTACTTTTGAAAGACAATAACTTTATATACGGTGCACTTTCAGATTTAAAACTTTGCAGGATGTTTTCATTCACTTAGAGCTATGTTACACACTACATGAAAGGTCATTTTCAAAAATCCAGGGGCCCTTTAACACAGCATGTTGTAATACTTGGATAGAATAAAGAACGAGCATTTTTCCAGTGCAACCAGATAGGCCTAAAACAACGCTTGATTATACAGCATGTTGCTTAGGACAGTATGCGCAATAATACTAGAAGCCTAAGTAACAAGCATATATTCGATAACATTTACACAAGCAACCACCGTACAGTACTGATAGCAAAGTTACTGAAATTACAGCATATTGCTGATACCTGATAAGCTTAGCACAGCATGTGACGATACCAGATATAAGCCTACTGCAGCGTTCACACAAAACGTGAATGGGTAGATGACAAATAAGGGTGAAAGCATTTTTTAACCCTCAATTGGTCCTTGGGGTCTATATGACCCCAAGCGACTTTTCTTTAATAAAAAAAAATGGTTCCCTTCATCTCAGTGGAATAAAATTTGGTGACTTTTCCTACATTATCTATTTATACACACAGAAAAAAACTGGGCTTGATTCGGTCGTTCTAAAGGTATGTAAAAAAAAAAGTCACAAATCTGTCCCTTGGGGTCAATATGACCCCACATTGAAATGAATGGGAAAATCGAAGAAATTTTTTTTTTTTTTTTTCATTTGTCAAAAAAAATATATAAATCCAGAATAAATCTGAAAATTTCAATACCACAATGAAGTCCTGGTACTAGAGCACAAATGAAATGTGGAACAAACATGACCACTTGCACACACACATGTTCGCGCACACAAACACACACACAGGTCTGACTCCAAAAGAAAGCATTTTTATAGAAATTGACAAATAAAATCAATAATTCCAGCATAAATCTGAAAATTCTCACACATAAATGAAGGCCTGGTACTAGAGCACTAATGTAATGTGGAATGAACATTATCACAGACACATATGCGCCCACACAGACACAGACACAAATACACACATAGACAGAGAAAGGGTGTGACTGCAATAGAGAGCATTTTTACTGAAATTGTGAAATAAAATCAATAATTTCTGCATAAATCTAAAAAATTTCACACATAAATGAAGGTATGGTATGAGAGCACAAATGCAACGTGGAAAGAACATGACTACACACAGATCAAATACACACAGAGAGACAAACAATAAAGATATTACTGCAAATTTATATAGCATTATTGCAATAATAAGACACTTCAAAAGACCTCAAACAACAACAAAAAAAAATTCTAAACTTTTTAAAATACATTAAATCAGTATTTTGTCAATGTTTAAATATGTAATTCATAAAAAAGCTATTATAAGAGCATTAAGTCACATCCAGAAAAATGAATGGATCTCTATGGGGCCTCTGCTGGAAGTATATGGTAATTACACTTTGTGGCTAAAACTATATTAGCTACAAAAAAACATCTAACCAGCAGATGGCAGAATTATGCATCTAACACCTAGATCAATATCCAGAAACAACTCATAGTTAAATTTGATCATCATTAATGTGTTTTTTTCATAAAAAAACTATATTTCATATGTATGCTAATGGTGTAGTTGAGGAATTTTGCAGTAAATAGGTAAAAAAGTACTTCATATCCCCCAAAACACAGCATTAATGAATAGATGAGAAGTAAACAAAAAAAAAAAACATATATTATTTGTATAATTAAAAATGTATATTTTTTGTCCAATTTCTCTATCAATTGTTGGGGTCATATAGACCCCAAAGACCAGATTTGTAAACCGGAAACGAAGACCTTATAACAAAGTTCTAAATTGCTTGAGAATTGTACGAATTTGTAAAGTTCAAATACTGTTGTTTTTGAAACTGTTAGAGGTTAGCAGATTTTTTTTCTCATTATGTAATTTATTAAGCTCTTCTCATAGCTCCAGGCAAAATATGTCCTGCGGTGTGACATGATATTACTATAAAATTCAAATATTGAAATACTATTAATTTCAAATACAAATCAGGTATGTTTCAAGTTTAACAAGTATTCTTAAAGAATGATCATTAAAATTCTGCATATATTTTTTTTTCACAGCTGTTTTTCGATTATATTCTTTGCTTGTGCCATCTTTTACCACTCTCTCCAGTGGAAATATTGTGTAAAATGAGAAAAAAATATTTGAAAATGTTTATTATAGTTATTATATTATAGTATTATAATTTTTATATAGTTATATTATGCAATGTTTTCAAATGCATATAATCATTTAAGCTAGTTATCATAGTAAAAGTCGTTTAATTGTGTTTGAAGTGATGTCACACCACAGGACATCCCGTCACACCACAGGACGAAATGAAACACTGTATGAACATTTATGGTGAAATTTACTGAATACTTTTGTAACAAACAAATTCATTTGCATTTCTATTTGAACATTAACCCCCTGAGGTCGACAATCGCGCCGGCGCGATAGGCTCGCTTTTTTTCAGTTCAGTTCAAAAGAAATTAATTTTGCTCTGTTGACTTTGTTATTACAAGCAAGTTTCATACATCAATCGATTCTGTTAAATGTGTATTATTTTTGTGTATACTCACAATAAAAACAAAGTGTTGTGCTTTTTGCCAAATAAAGAAAAATAAACGTGATGCGAGTTCTGCCTTCTCTCTGTCAGTGAAGACCATTCTGAAACGCGTCCGAAAATGAACTGTAACTCAGCGAATACTCAGTCAAACAGGCATACAGACACACAGGCATGAAGCTTGAATTCTCTTCTTTTAAATGAGGTAATTTATATAAAAAACAAATATTCTCATCTTGTGAAATCTGTATTAACCCCCTGAGGTCGGCTATCGCGCCGGCGCGATAGGCTCGTTTTTTTTCGTATGAGTGCAAAAAAAAAATACAAAAAAAATATTAATTTTTATCTTATATGCTTGTGTTATACATCAATCGATCCTGTTTAGTGTGTATTTTTTTTGTGTATGCTCATAATAAAAACAAAGTGTTGTGCTTTTCGCCAAATAAAGAAAAATAAACATGATGCGAGTTCTGCCTACTCTCCGTCAGTGAAGTCAATTCTGAAACGCGTCCGAAAATGAACTGTAACTCAGCGAATACTCAGTCAAACAGGCATACAGTCACACAGGCATGAAGCTTGAATTATCTTCTTTCAAATGAAGTAATTTTTATAAAAAACAAATATTCACAGTTTATATAATATGTATGTAAAGAGAGAGATGTCAGTCGTTCTCATCTCAGCTAATTAAGTTTTAATGTGACTCCGCCTACGGAGACCGCGCTATTCAAACGCAAATGTGAGGCGATCCATACAAACCTGTGAAACGCCCACATCCGCTGGATAAGGCCGGTGAAACACTGGATGCGTGGCGTAAGCGTCTCAGCTGCGTGGCGTGTCCGTTTTTATTTCGGCTCCCATCCATGTTAACAGTTTAGAGTTTGCATACTGCCTGTGTGAGACGCGCGTCTCAGGTGCGGCACGAGCCGCGTGGAAAACGCGTGCATTCTAGAAATAGAACCGACGCCTATTTTTCACGCGACACGCAAGCGTCTTGGAAGCGTTTCCATGCAAAATTGAATAGGAAAATCTGTTTATTTGTCATTTTGACACGAATACATATTAATAAATGTCCTTTTGATGTTTAAAAGTGTCTAGGTTTTGACATAAATGCAAATATAAATGTAATTTTACAAAATATGATCGATTTTCAAATACTGCTGTATTGAATGAACAGCTTTTAGCAAACTCTATTGCTATACTGAGATGAGGAATATATACTGTATGTGTTTTGTCAAAAATAAAGTCATCAACTAACTAATGAATCCTTTACTTTGAAATACGTATGATAAAATGTATACTTTAGTTTTGAAAGACGTTGACTAGTTTTGAAAAGATTATAAAGTATGTATGTGCATGCATATATATATGTGTGTGTGTATATATGAAGAGTTCAGATGCAAAAGCCTCTAAATGCCATCTGAAATTTTCTCCTAGAATGATCATTTTTATGAAGCTTGTATATTTAAGTTAGCTATAGGTGACACGTCACCTGAATGAATGGCTCATTAAGTATGCAGGGACGTAGTCTCACCAGGTGTGAACTACTACATATGCATGATGCTGTTGGAGCGTTTACGCCCCATCCGCATATTGGCTTTCCAAACTAAAAGTGTTTCACAAAACTAAAATCAATGTATCGTTTTTTTGTGGATGATTAGGCAGGATGATTTTCATATCATTTTGAAGAAAAAACACTAGGCGATGAAATCCATTAGTCAAAAGTCTTATTGCCACATATTTAGTATGTGTTTTGTGGCCTTATTTCAGAAACTTTAGTTTTTAGTTTTTTCAATAACCACGCATAAACATTATTCTCTCAAAAATGCAGACATGTACATTCTTGTTGCTCACATATTATGGTAGCCCTGTTTGTGCTAAATAGTGTGTAATTTTTTTTTGCCATTAATATGTTTATTAGCAACTGAAAAAAGCACAAATGTCAGGGCATGTCAGAACATCTCAAGGACCCCAAAAACACCCCAGACCCCAGAGGGTTAAAAGAGAGCGATTCCAGTCGAGCTAATTAGAGCTCATTCAAATGTAATGTGAACACGCCCACGGAGAGCGCGTGCTATTCAAACGCAAATTACTGAGGCAATCCAAGCAAACCTGTGAACGCCCCCATATCAGCTCGAGAAAACACAAGTTTAATCATATAATTGTAGCCTACGTGTTTACACCATCTGGCAGCGCTGTGAGGAATAATAATAATGGAAAATCTACCTCAGAGTGCGGGTATTGCAGGAGAGAGGATCCGAATATGTAGTAAGTTTTTTTTCCTTCTCAAGTTAATCGCGTTTCTGTGAATGAATGAACGGCAGCCGCAGAGATGCGCGCTGTTTATCACAGCTCGCAAAAAGACAGTTTAAATTTAAATTGCGTCTCTGTGTGAATGAATGATGATGTTTTAGCAAACTGTATTGCTATACTGAGTTGAGTAAAAATCGACAGAAATATGTTGAAATAAAATGTAGGCTATTTGTATAAGCAACGTATTAAACTGAAAATTAACATTTATATGCCCTAATATTTCATAAAAACAACGTTACAGTCAGGCGTTTCTGTTTGTGAATGAATGTTTCGGTTTTAGCAAACTGTATTGCTATACTGAGAAAAATCGACTGAAATATGTTGAAATAAAATGTATTTGTATAAGCAACATATTAAACTGCAAATTAACATTTATATTTCTTATAATAAAAATGAAAGACCTATGTTACAGACATATGAAAGTCAACATTTCGTTGATTAGTTTTGGATAGATTATACATTTTTACTGTAAAATATCTGCCACCTCAAATAAGCTTTTGTTTGCCAATATTTGCTCATGTTAAATATAGTATGTTTTGTCAAAAATAAAGTAATCAAATAATCAATCAAATCCTTAACTTTGAAATATGTATGATAAAATGTATACTTTAGTTTTTACAAAGAAATATTACACTTGAATTGTTGTTGTAATTGTAACCTTTTTAATAAAAAAAATATATTTACAAGGTAGATGTAAACAAACTATTAACCCTCTGGGGTCTGAGCTGTTTTCTGGCCCTGGAGGTGTTCTGACATGCTCTGACATTTGTGGTTATTTCTGTTACTTGTGACATTTTCATGGCTAAAGTCTAATTACACTGTATTCAGCACAAACTCTGCTACAATAATATATCAGCAGCATGTATGTAAAAGTTTGTAGTTTTGAGATAATGACATTTATGCGTGGTTTGTGAAAATACAAAAATAAATTCTCACTGAAATAAGGTCATGAAACCCATACTGATTATTTCTTCACAAGACTTTTGAAAATTGTATGACGTAGCCTAGAATATTTGCTCTAAAACTATGTGAGAATCACCCTGACTGCTCATTCAGAGAAGACAATATATTGATTTAAAAATTTTACGACGTGTTTTGTGTGATAAAGCAATATGCGAAGGGGCGGATCATCTCATTAATATGAAAGCTTTCCACACCTGAGAAAGACAAAGAACCTCCCTAATGGCCCTATTAGGAGCTTATCAGGGCCCATCATTCTGACCACCCTTGCACAAAGAATGAGGAGATTTAAAAAAGAATGGCTTTTAAAATTGTTTGGATTTATTTACAACACAACATAATCCAAAGATACACAACAAAAAAGTACCATGTTCATGTACAGAGACATGTACTGTGAACGTTGAAGTCAGCAGGACTCAGTGGCATCTAGGCCCTGAAAAAAAAAAAAAAAAAAAAAAGTGAACATACTGATATCAAGAGAAAGGCCTGCACGATTTTGGGAATACATTTTAGATTTTTCTTGTTAAAATTGCTTTTTAAAATTCACAGAATACACACACACACTCACACAAATGTTTCCAACAATATATTATATAATGAACACCAGGTTTGTTGTGCCTTGTAGGTATAGGCTATGCGCAGTGCTGCATAAAATAATAACAATATAGCAGCCTATATAAGACCTGGGTGTTATATTAGACCGCAACTTGTCTTTTGAAAATCATATTTCATATGTTACAAGAACAGCCTTTTTCCACCTTAGAAACATTGCTAAGCTACGTAACATGCTATCAGTTTCTGATGCAGAAAAGTTAGTTCATGCATTCATGACCTCGAGACTAGATTACTGTAATGCTTTATTAGCTGGTTGTCCTGCATCCTCAATAAACAAGCTACAGTTAGTCCAAAATGCCGCCGCTAGAGTTCTTACTAGATCAAGAAAATACGATCATATAACACCAATTCTGTCGTCTCTACATTGGTTACCTATAAAGTTCCGTATCAATTACAAAGTATTGCTACTGACCTATAAAGCCCTAAATGGTTTAGCTCCCGTGTATTTAACGGAACTTCTATCGCCCTACAATCCAGCGCGCTCTTTAAGATCACTAAATTCGAGGCTTCTGGTCATTCCTAGGATATCTAAGTCCACTAAAGGAGGGAGAGCTTTTTCACATTTAGCTCCTAAACTGTGGAATGGCCTTCCTGATATTGTTCGAGGCTCAGACTCGCTGTCCCAGTTTAAAACTAGATTAAAGACGCATCTCTTCAGCCAGGCATTCACATAATACTTACATTTTATACTACAGTTGAATCAGATTGAATGCATTAATATTGCGAACAGCAGCTACGCTAATTATTTCCCATATGCTTTTCTGTTGTTATCTCGGGACGCTAGTCCCGAGGTAAATACAGATCGTCAGCTCCAGTTTGTATCCAGCCTCTCATGGAAACTACAGATTCTCCAACACCCATGCAGAGACGACTCGGCGCCTGTGAAGAGACGACTCGACGCTGGCGATGTTTATGCCCTAAATCAATACATGATTAACTAACTGTATTTCTCTATGTACATTTCTGAAATGCACTTTCTGTAAAGCTGCTTTGAAACAATATGTATTGTGAAAAGCGCTATACAAATAAATTTGAATTGAATTGAATTGAATATATATATTTTCAAAAAGATTTCAGTAACAACTAAGCTAGAGAAAAATATATTGATTATCATGTTACTTCAAATGTTTCCATCCGTTATGATGATATGAAATGAGATAATAATAAAAACATGAAGCCGTTTGGTGCGTTTTGCTTTCATCCAAAATATGATGTGTACATTCAAACGCGATCGCGCAGGAAAATATGATACATTCAAACGCGATCGCTATCAAAAATATGATACATTCAAACGCGATCGCGCTCAAATATAAAACATTATGGTTACCATATACATATCTACGTTTGAGCAGATATCCACAAACACCCCACTGCGCAATGTGACGTCGTAGTGACGTCATTTTCATGTAATTTTTGGACGTCCAAATTTGGTCCATTGAAGGGGTTGTTTTGTAACGCCAGGCGACGTCTTTTTTCGACGTCTTCCGCACGTCTAATGTTGACGTCCGTCCACAAAAGTTTGTTTGTGGGAACAAGGAAGGAGACTGGGTCGGCTTGCTGTGGATTGTGTGTTTTATTATACGTCTTTTTCAAAAAATAATCGCGCTCAGTGCGCTCAAACAAAACAGTGGCTTCTCCTACACACACACACACACACACACACACACACACACACACACACACACACACACACACACACACACACACACACACACACACACACACACACACACACACACACACACACACACATTCTTGCTTTACCTGGGAATCGAACTCGTGATCTTATGTTACAAGCGCCAACACTCTACTGTTTGAGCTACAGCATCAGACTTTTGTATGCGTCTTCAGTTATCACTCTAAACATGTTGAACAATGATTATTAAATCAAATAACAAAATTGTTGATAAATGTGTTCACACCAAACACGAAGAGAGTGAGATAATTTCTGATTCGCGTTTAGGCTAAAAATAGGTTCGGCGCTTATCGCGGTTTGGAAAGAAACTGCATCTTGCAGTACATTTTAAATATAGCGATTTGGAAACGTGGATGGAGCAGTGAATAGGTTCAGTACACAGCAAAATGACATGACAAACTCGCGTTTTGGAAAAGAGCTCTTCATTTGTAAATTAAAAAAATATTAATAATCATGTAAATTTCCTGCACTGTCATAGACGTCCAAATGACGTCCAAAAAAATTACCCAGTTCAGGTCCAATGTTGACCGTAAATATGACGTCCAAGTTGGGTCATGGTTGGACGTCCAAATAGTGGACCTAGTTTGGACGTCGAAAAAAATTACCCAGTTCAAAGGTCCAATGTTGACCGTAAATATGACGTCCAAGTTGGGTCATGGTTGGACATCCAAATAGTGGACCTAGTTTGGACGTCGAAAAAAATTACCCAGTTCAAAGGTCCAATGTTGAACGTAAATATGACGTCCAAGTTGGGTCATGGTTGGACGTCCAAATAGTGGACCTAGTTTGGACGTTGAAAAAAATTACCCAGTTCAAAGGTCCAATGTTGAACGTAAATATGACGTCCAAGTTGGGTCATGGTTGGACGTCCAAATAGTGGACCTAGTTTGGACGTCGAATTGATGTCCAGAATTGGTCATGGACCGACGGACCCAATATAGACTTGATCTGCACGTCTATCCGACGTCCAATGTTTAGTGGGACAGTAACAGTAAACACGGGTCGAAATATTATAATATTCCCCATATATCTAGCAACAGTTCAACTGCAACGTGACATTTATGCAACAATAACAAACTAATATGTAAGAATTTCTTACCTTACACCTTTCTTGTCTTCAAATCGCGTTCTTTTTCTTCTGAGGTAGCCTAAATCCAATGTAAGCTCAGGCACGTCTTTCAAACTCGACGAAAAGTGAAGTGAAGTGTTTTGTTGTTGAGGTAATGAGCGAGACGCGGTCCATGTGGAGATTTGCATGTGAATATCTTTTGCGCGAGTGGGCGTGGCCAAATTAACTGTAATGAGGAAGCGTTTGAGAAGCTGGACATCTTGTTGGTTTTATACAAATTACTTAAACAGAGAATATTTGTTTTCGTTTTGAATCCGATCATTTAAAAGTACACACTTAAATGTTTATAAAGGTATATGGCTCATAAATGTGTAACAAGTATTCGCTGAGTTTTGTTTCAGTTTATAGACGTGCTCAAGAAAAAAAAGTTCACCGCGACGGAGAGGCAGAACGCACACCCTGTTTATTTTCTTTATTTTACAAAAGCACAATGTTTTGGTTTGATTGTAAGTGGACACATACAAAAGGAGAAATATCACAGATTCTTTTTTTATATTTCTTTTTTCTGTATGACTATAAATGACTGAGTAATTTAAGTTTATAGTGCTACAATGTGGAGAAAATCCAGCAAAACGCGCCCGCGCGTTTGTCGACCTCAGAGGGTTAAAAGGTAAATATAAGCCTTTTCTATAATTTTTATTGTGTTTTATTAGTGACAAATTTGGGGAGAGGATAAATATTCCAAAACTGAAAATACAGTATGAGAATTAACTGCACAATTACTAGACATGTTTTCCTTGGATATTATAGGCCAATTTGCAAGCACAATATGTGGAAAAATAAAAAAAGAATTGAGATGCTTCCAACTGTTGCTCTTGCATTCTTGTGGCTCAGTGACTCACCTGAATGAATGGCTAATTAAGTATGCAGGCCCCATTGTCTCCTCAGGTGTGAACCACTAAATATGCATGATCGTTGACGCCCACTCCGCATATTGCCTTTCCAAACAGAAAGTGCTTTGCAAAATTCAAATCAATGTATTGTGTTATGTGAATGATAAGGCAGGGTGATTTTCACATCATTTTGAAGAAAAAACACTAGGTGATGACATCCATTAGACAAAAGTCTTATTGGCACATATTTAGAATGTGTTTTATGGCCTTATTTCAGAAACTTTAGTTTTTAGTTTTTTCAATAACCATGCATAAACATTATTCTCTCAAAAATGCAGACATGTACATTCTTGTTGCTCACATATTATGGTAGCCCTGTTTGTGCTAAATAGTGTGTAATTTTTTTTTGCCATTAATATGTTTATAAGCAACTGAAAAAAGCACAAATGTCAGGGCATGTCAGAACATCTCAAGGACCCCAAAAACACCTTAGACCCCAGAGGGTTAATGAAAATGCAACATATCAGTACAATCTTATTACTTAGTGTATGAATTTGAACTAAAAACATAGTGAACAAGACATACTGAATAATTAACATTTTGGAGGCGTCAAATCAGACCCCGTCATAAAGACCATTCATTTCTATTTTTAACTTAAAAGACTAAACAAATATCTTGTTTCTCAGGAGAAAGCCATTAAAATCATGTTAAAATAATCAATTCAGCTCTTTGAACAAAGATTCCAGTGAACAAGAGAAATTTGACTTCATCCTGTGCTAACCTTTCCCGGTACCTCCTTGTCCTTTCTTTGCTCATGCCTAAAAACCATAAACTGTAAAAAATATGGACAAAGCGTCTGTGACGTCACCCATAGACTTTCTGAAGAACGGGTTTGAAGCCGTTTATGGGGGGTATGGGCGGCGCCATCTTGGAAAATCTCGGGAAATCCTAACCCCGCCCACCTTCTGGCCAATCCATATATGGGTAAAAGGGCGGGCTTTGTGTGAGACTGGAACGATGTCATTTTCGCGTGAAGAATGCAACATAAACAACAATGGATGACATACAGCAGATCTTGTTCTTGCTTCTCGGCGTGTTTGTCACAAGAAGCCTTCTCGATAGCAAGTACGCAAAGTTCGGACTTAATTGCCAAGTCCGACTCAGGAGAATGACTCCCGAGGACACGAGTCCGGTTATTCTGCAAATGGAACAGCGCGTCACTCAGCTCGCTCTGCTACTCCGGTTATCTCTGTGTGTATATTTTAGGCAACAATAAAACGAAATATGTTATAAAACACCACACTGCCTCTTTTCATTTTAATTTAAAGAAATCTTAAACATTATAGCCACACAAATGTGGTTCAGGCAACGCATATTTATTATATTCACTGCATATAACATTAGCCTATTTATAACAAAACGAAATATAAAACACAACCCTGCCTCTTTTCGATTTATATAATATAAAAATATTAAACATTTTAATATGGTCCAGGCATTATGTGCATTTGTACTAAACAACAGATGTTGCAGTAAACAACATTACAGACCATCTTCGTTGTATTAAAATTTAAAATGACAAAACTCAACCCAGTCTCTTTTTGTTAAATTTCAGTTTTATCGATATTAGCCATTATAAAAGTATAATAAGTAAAAGGTACAATAAGCTATACAAATAAAGCAAACAATTCAGTCAAACATACAAAGTCAGCGCTCTAGTCTAACCATACAACGGTAAAGTTAAATAGCTTATAAAGTTATGAAACTTAACTTAGCCCTCAGCCAAAACGATTGGCCAGGGAACAAATTATAGATTCACGAGACCAAAAATCGCCCGTTAGATATACACAAGACGAATTATATCTCATGTTTAACCACTACAGAGACGCCAGAGTCAGCGGCAAACGTCAGAACGACTAGCCGAGGACAGGCTGTTCCAGACGGGGTACATGAGCGCCGAGCGCCCGGTGATCGCCTGCATCTCGCAACCTGGATCAAATTTTCATAAATCTTTATAAATAAACCACAGATTTGAGCTTTAAACAACTACATTCTCGCCTGAAAAACTCTTAAAACTACATTTCATGATACAGAAACAGTAGTATTATATTTCAACTGTAAATTCAAAAATGGCGCTTCTTATGTTGTCATTCTCCTTGGCGCAGCCTATGCTCGTTATCAGCTGTCAATCAAGCTGTCAATCAAAGTTAACCACGCCCTTATTTGTCATACATTTTATATCTAAATACGATCTAAACTAACGAGCTAGAAAAAAATTCACCCCCCTCACAGTTGTCAGGCACTCGGAACCTATCGAAAAATACAATAAAAGTCCATGGGACCAACCTGTAAAAACATGAATTTATGCTGTGAAAACGGACATTTTAACATGGGGTCTATGGAGATTTGCTCCCTTTTGGAACCTCGCCCTAGCGGATTTTCGATGTATTGCAGTTTTTCGCACTTCCGGGTAGGCTTCATTTTTCAGATTAGAATGTTGCCGCTTGCTAAAAACTGACAAATCACTTTAAAAACAATGAACAGTGACTGTTAACATACACATACAACAAACAAATGAAGACAGACATTTATGTTTAATATATGTATAATATAGGTATATTATGTATAATGAAGACAGATATATATTTATGTTTAATATATGTATAATATAGGTATATTATATATATTATTTGCAATATTTGTTTAATATATATAGAGAGACAGAGATATATTTATATTTATGTTTAATATTGCAAACATAACAGACGAGAATCTAGCTAGACATCTGACTTAATTATGTCACACTACAGGACGGGCTGTCACACCACAGGACTTTTTCACCTTTGCAGCCATTTTGAGTCATTGCTATACAAGACTGACCTTGGGCATTACAGTAACTGAATAAGTTCATTGTTTTAAACCTGAATATGATTCTTTTTTTAAAAATATTTTTCTTTTTTCTCGACCTAGATCAGTCTAGATCAGTCACACCACAGGACTATCAAAAATGGACACGTTCATGGTCTGACAGAAATGATGAAATATATCAAATTAATAAGAGATTAACACTCATCTTTTAACCTCCTTAGCACATCCAAACATCTGGGGGACTTCCTGGTAGGGGTCTTGACTAAAAGACCCCATGGCTGTCCATGTAACTGCCAGTACAAAAATCTAATATCCTATGTCACACTGCAGGACAGCATTTGTGTTTCAAAACTAAATGTACTGTAAATATTATTTTAGTACTTTTTAGCATTTTGAAAACTTAAGTTAATTAAGTAAATACATACAAAATAATGCCAAGGCATTTATTAGCTGCTCCAAACATATCTGCTTTATTTTACTAGTACACTGCTCAAAAAAATTAAAGGAACACTTTGAAAACACATCAGATCTCAATGGGGAAAAATATCATGCTGGATATCTATACTAATATGGACTGGGCAATGTGTTATGAGCGAAAGGATGCCACATCGTTTGATGGAAATGAAAATGATCAACCTACAGAGGATTGAATTCAAAGACACCCCGGAAATCTAAGTGAAAAAATGATGCAGCAGGCTTGTCAATTTTGCTGAAATTTCATTGCAGCAACTCAAAATGGTACTCAGTAGTTTGTATGGCCCCCACGTGCTTGTATGCATGCCTGACAACGTCGGGGCATGCTCCTAATGAGACGACGGATGGTGTCCTGGGGTATTTCCTCCCAGATCTGGACCAGCGCATCACTGAGCTCCTGGACAGTCTGAGGTGCAACCAGGTGATGTCAGATGGACCGAAACACAATGTCCCAGAGGTGTTCTATTGGATGTAGGTCAGGTGAGCGTGGTGGCCCTTCAATGGTATCATTCCTTCATCCTCCAGGAACTGCCTGCATGCTCTCGCCACATGAGGCTGGGCATTGTTGTGCACCAAGAGGAACCCAGGACCCACTGCACCAGCATAGGGTCTGACAATGGATCCAAGGATTTCATCCCGATACCTAATGGCAGTCAGGGTGCCATTGTCTAGCCTGCAGAGGTCTGTGCGTCCCTCCATGGATATGCCTCCCCAGACCATCACTGACCCACCACCAAACCGGTCATGCTGAACGATGTTACAGGCAGCATAACATTCTCCACGGCTTCTCCAGACCCTTTCCTGTCTGTCACGTGCTCAGGGTGAACCTGCTCTCATTTGTGAAAACCACAGGGCACCAGTGGCGGACCTGCCAATTCTGGTGTTCAATGGGAAATGCCAATCGAGCTCCCTGGTGCTGGGCAGTGAGCACAGGGCCCACTAGAGGACGTCGGGCCCTCAGGCCACCCTCATGAAGTCTGTTTCTGATTGTTTGGTCAGAGACATTCACACCAGTGGCCTGCTGGAGGTCATTTTGTAGGGCTCTGGCAGTGCTCATCATGTTCCTCCTCGCACAAAGGAGCAGATACCGGTCCTGCTGATGGGTTAAGGACCTTCTACCTGTCCAGCTCTCCTAGAGTAGCTGTCTGTCTTCCTGGAATCTCCTCCATGCTCTTGAGACTGTGCTGGGAGACACCGCAAACCTTCTGGCAACGGCACGTATTGATGAGCCATCCTGAAGGAGCTGGACTACCTGCGCAACCTCTGTAGGGTCCAGGTATCGCCTCATGCTACCAGTAGTGACACTGACCCTAGCCAAATGCAAAACTGGTGAAAAACAGTCCAAAAAGATGAGTAGGGAAAAAATGTCAGTGGCCTCCACCTGTAAAACCATTCCTGTTTTGGGGGTTGTCTCACTGTTGCCCATCTAGTGCACCTGCTGTTAATGTCATTAACACTAAAGCAGCTGAAACTGATTTCCAACCCCCTCTGTTACTTAACTGACCAGATCAATATCCCAGGAGTTTAACTGACTTGATGCTATTCTCTGATTAAAAAGTGTTCCCTTTATTTTTTTGAGTAGTGTATTTACATTTGATGAGTCATCAATTTTACAGTCACACCGCAGGACATTTTGCTATTCACTTTGAAATATGAACAACACAAAATTCATTTTACGTCCCAAAATCATAATATTGAAATAAAATGATGTTCTATGCCCCACTGGCATGTGTTGTTTTAGTTGAGAAATGCAGTTCAGTAAACATTTACACTTAATTACAGAAAAAGCATGCGTCACGTCATCTGCCCGACATAGAGAGTCTGGAATGAGTGATTTCCATGTTAAGTCAATGTAAAGACGTGTTTACGTGCATCTGGAGGTCCTGCGGCACGAATGAGGCGTTTAGCGCGGCGCGGTTGGCGCGAATTCACCTCATTCGCGCGTTCAGTTCGGGTGCTTTTTGTGCATTCACATGTTTGACGCGAATTCGCGTCTGACGCCCGTGTTGAAAAATCTGAACTTTGGCGTCAGTTTAACCAATCAGGAGCCTGCTTGCTGCTGTCACGTGGTGAATTGATGTGATAAATGGGGGCAGTCCCGCTTTTCAGTTTATAATGTTATTTTATATGTTTGTCCTCAATAACTTATTTTATATGTTTTGCCTCAATACATTATTTTTGTAATATGACTAATGCCTGGTGTGGTACAACAAAGCAAATCTTTTATCACATAAAAACTTGATTTCAATATGAGACATTCATTTTGTATTGAATGCTATTTATTCCATATCTAAATTTAGATTATATGAAACAGTATTATTCTAATATAAAGACAACCAACATACTTTAGTGTATAAGAACATAGTTCGTGTCTGGGCAGTGTTGTGTGAGAAAAAAAATCACAGGACAGGTTAATTACTTTTGGAGGCTGGCTCCATTTATCATCAAAACAAAAATAAATTACAGATTAGGTGGGTGAGGGCACGGGTGATCCTCGCTCCGATGTGGGACAACAGGTCCTCAAACTGGGGACAGGCCGAAGTACCGCTGAAAGCAGCTCCTGGAGCAAATGGTGAAACTCGCCAAACTGGGTACGCCTCCGGATCGAGGGTCTGGTGGACCCAAGTACGGCGACCGTGAGCCCTACGCCGCTGTTCTGCTCTCCAGAGAAAATACAGAGCGGTAACTCTCTCGATGAATGGTCGATCAACATCAGCCATTTTGCAAACAGACAACCGCCTAGCACTTGCCCCTACCACAAGAAGCGGATTTCGCCTCAGACGCGCGTCAATTTCACTTCAAACTTTTGCTTTTTACGCGCGTCAATTTTGCTCTGGACGCGTGAATGGATTCAAAATGTTCAAGCGTCTAACTAGGCGCAAATTTGACACTCTATTCACGTTTGGTGTGAACGCAGCATAAAACACAGCTATGCTCCAAATAACAACTGGGCCAAATAACCTTGTGTTAAGTAAAACAACCATGTTTCCAATTGCAACTGACAGCTTTTAGAGCAAGCAGTTTTTAATAGCCACAAGATAGCCTTTAGAACAAGCAGTGTTTCAATGACATATAGGTTAGATGGCCTTTAAAACAATAATATACAATACATTATAGTTTTAAAAATGCTGTTTCCAAGAATTAGATAGACCAGCGTGTTTATACCTGACAAAATCAACGGTGAACTGACTCAGCTGAATAGTGACTGTTTACTGTCTTTTTTAGAGCTGTGCCACAGCAAAATGATTCCGTTTGCACCATGAATTATTTCCTAGCTATCATTGCAAGCTGCTTGAATCTGTGCTGCATGTGCACAGCATGTGCAATGCGAGCGGTTGCCAATGACAACAGATTTTCATCAGCGATAGCTGCTGATAATACTGAATGAGCTTATATATGTATACAGTGATAGGCGTCATATTCCTATAGGTAGACGTGGATCAGTTGAGAGTCAACTGATGCGAGCTTGACTAACGTGACCTGCCAGAACTGATGCTACGCTTGATATATCAGGGCTCTTTTTTTTTCTATTGGTCCATTCAGAATGGTTCAGATCTTTACTTGCCCTGTCAAAATGCAAAAAAAGTTATTGTTTTCGTTGTTTTTGACCTTGTGACAATATTGTTTTTGACCTTGTGACAATGTAAACTTGTAAACAGTGCTTTAAGATTTTCAGGTAGGACTAACATGATATATACAGAAATTCTGTTCTTTGATTATCCTTAATGACAGACAGCAGGTTTATTGGTCTGCTGTCACTTAAAGACCTGCCGCACATGATGTAGATCTGACATATATCACATTTTCTAACAATTCTTTGTTCATTTAAGATTTAATTTAACTAATTTAAGACTGCGCTTGCGAGGATACACGACAAAACAGGCATTTTGACATCATTTTGTGTTTTTGTCCGTTCAAGCACTGTTTGAAGTGGCTTTCTGAGTGCACGATTATGTGTGTCACAGACAGGAGATTCACAGATGCGCCAGTACCGCACTGCGTTTGTGTCTTATCGTGCTTGAATGCGTTGTTTAAAAGCATTTGCATGAAAAAGAGTAATCACATGCATTAACGCGTTAATTTTTACAGCACTACTAAAAATATGTACTAACTTTAGCATTTGTATGGATATGGATAGGGGCGGTTTCTTCATTAGGGCGATTGGGCGACAAACCACCAAAGTGTGAAAGGGACTTTTTCAATCACATTCGCATTCAACCACAGAGTTACGCTAGCAGTCACTGTTGTTCTGCCTCTGGATATAGTCCAATCAGCGTCAAGTCTCGTTCTGTGGAGTACCGCCTCTTTTTGGGCGATTTCACTGGAACAGGAACCGCCCTGAGTGTTCCCACAGACTTCCATACAAAGATTATTTTTTTCGAACTGCAGGCACTGCAATGCATTCTGTATGGGTTATTTTCATTTTAAGTTTAGTAAATTTAACTACTTCTTTAAAAAGCATTATTTTGTTTTTAGATTGTAATGTTGCAATATTAGAATGTAATGTGATTTGACCCCTTTTTTGGATAGACTGCTTAGATAGACTGCAAGGTTACATTCACTATGTTTGTTTTCACAACCTTCAATATGAACATTGTTTGTAGGACAATATAGATCAGGATATGAAATAAAAATGTTTTTAATTAAATACAGATTTTTTTTAATTTTTATGTTTGTTTAAAAGTTGTGCCTTAAGAATCCTGTAGCTCAAACATTATGGTGTTAGCAACACTAGACTCATGGGACTGATACACAGGGAATGCATGAACTGAGAAAATATTGGCCTATACCATGAATGCAGTGTGTGAGTCGTTTTTGAAAAAAAAAAAAAGCATTTGCCACATGTATAAATGTAAAGTAACACTTTTTGGTAACAACTTTATTTTGATAGTCCACTTTAGACTCGCTACTGAGAGTTAGTAGACATGTACAGAAGTTGCAAATTAATAAGAGCTAGCTGACATGTAGCCTAGTTACTAATAGTTAGCAGAATGTCTAAAGTGACTATCAAAATAAAGCAAACCAGAAATATTGCAAGAAACACAAACAAATTACAAATTAGTCCTCCAAGCAAACAGTATTTTGCAGAGATATGCATGTGACTTTTTACTGAGCTTTTTACTTTTGGAGGGAAACACAATGTCAGCATTTTTCTTAAAGGGCACCTATTATGCAAAATTCACTTTTACATGGTGTTTGAACATAAATGTGTGTTGGCAGTGTGTGTACACAACCACCCTATAAAATCCACCCAGAATCCATCTCAGAGCAAGCTGTTCTCAGATTCGGGGCAATGTGATGTACTTTTGCACAAGCCCCTCCCACGACTGTTGACTTACACTGCAGTTTTAGTATAGACCCGCCCTGAGTGACTTAAACACAGTCCGCCATTGTTTCGACACTGGAGCAGCTGTAGACAAGAATGTCTCCTAAGTGATTGAGGTGTTTTGTTATAAGATGTAAGAATGAGCAAAGCAGTCTTCATTTACTCTCGTTGTTACTCGCAGATGAATCTGTTCCAAGTGTTCGTGATCCAGCTTATAGTCTCCGGATAATGGAGTCTCCGGATAAAAAGATAATGAATTTCAAACCTGAACCAAACATATTTTTATTCAAAGATCAACAGTATGTCATAAGTCTTTAGTTTGCCACAAAAAAAGAACATTAAAATCATGAACTCAAATGTCAATGACTACGTTTACATGCAGCCAATAACCCGTTCAAAACCGGGATATTAGCAATAACCCGGTCGCGCACGGCCATGTAATCACCGGCAAAAACCCGGATATGCTCATATCCCGGTTTTTAAAAACCCGGATATTATACCTGGGGTACCCCTTTTCTAACCCGAATATTTGGACATGTAAACGCGTATCGGCATATCCCCATCAAAAGGAACATTGATTTGTGTTCTGCGCATGTTCTATTCGCAAGGAATCTTGGTCTTTTGAGTAGAGACGGCGCATACAAAAACCCGCGTGCAGTATACCGGAAGTAAACAAGAAGTAGAGGTAAACATGGCGAGACGCAGCACAGCAACACACTTTTGGAGCGAGGAGGAAAGCGCAAACAAAGGCGATCGCTATCTGCCCCGAACTATTCATTATCCGCGTGCTGCAGCTGTTGTTGTTGTCTTTGGATACAGGAAGAAGAATCGGAAATGACGCATATTGCGTCTTAAGGTTGTCCGTACGTCCAGACGCTAACCGTGCGTCGCCGTTTACATCGGGATATTACCAATTGATTACAAATTCCATGTATACAGGAGTAACTCTCTCTGCTCACGCATGTAAACGGGTTATTCCGAATGTTTCAGAAACTCGAATAGTGACCTTAACCCGACCATAACCCGGTTATTGGCTGCATGTAAACGTAGTCATTGTGAAAAAAAACAAAAACAATGACTGTTGCATAACAGTGTAACAGTGCATAAATCAGACCTTTCAGACTATAGCCTAAGGCTAATAAGCCTTATGCCAAAATTATTATTACAACTAAATTGTCGGTTATTAAATAAGAAAACTAAATAATTGTGTAGAAGATTTACTTTGTGTAACCTGACATCAGACATTAGGCTGAAGTATTTTTTTGCACACAGTGCCAAGACCAATCAATAACTCCAATATGACTGGCTGCCTGCACATTCACTGTCCTCGCGGCTGCTGCAACTTGCGCTCGCTTATCAATGCATATAAATTCGTGCCTACGGTATCTTTGTAGAACTTCAAAAAAAGAAAAAAAGATGCTGCAGCCAATGAGCAGCCGGCGGGGGCTGGCTGCAGGATGACTCAACCTCCACGGACAGTTTTTAATGTTTTATCAGACAATAACTACTCAAGATTTTGCTTTAGTATAATTTTTGGGACAATTAGGGCCGGATTCAGGATTCGGGACAACAGCTTAGATTTCGGGAATGTCCAGAATTTTTGGGACGTCTGGTCACCCTACACAGACTTAAATAGACTCGAATCTACTCAATATAATTGAGTTTAAATAACTAGAAAACACTAAGGCTGCTTTCACACTAGGTTCGTTTGCTGTGGTCCAAGCCCGAGCGCATTTGTGTTTTTTTTTATTAATTTGGTGCTATTATGCACAGCTGAGTGAACAACACAAGTTTACTGTGTGTGTGTGATGCATAAGGTGGTTTTCTGCTGCTTGCAAACAAACTCTTTTGAGGAGACAGTGCATTTCCATTCATTTGTTGTCCTGATTCCACACGTTATGCGCGAATACACTGCAGGCTCACTCTCGCTCGTATCCAAGGTAAATCATCAACACTATCATCCCTAACATGCGTTTTCAGCTAAAATGCATGGGCAGGTCACTTTTCTTCCTGAACAAGTGCGCACCCAAGTCCGTGTTGCTTTCACATTCACGCGAATCGCGGCACGGTTCGAGTGCAACCGAACTCAAACCACCTCCTCCAGGTAGTCTCGGGTTTGGTACCCGAGTGAGCACCCGGGTCCACATGACAGCGTTCACAGTAGCAATTTTTTTTGTGAACCTTGCCCCATTCTGAACTACACTGCCAGTGTGAAAGCACCCTTAGTTCAACCAAAAATGTATGTCTAAAATGTATTTTGTTGCACTCACAAAAATGTAGTAAGATCAAAAAGCCTTTTTTCAGTATATAGGCACGGAAACTTGTAAAGATAACTTGATAAAAACATTCACAGCTTAAATGCCGAAAGTCTACCCCTAGTGATCCATTTTCATGCCTGCGTGTCTTTTGGACAAAGGACACAAAAGTGCAAAATAATAAATCCAACTACTTTTACTTCTTGCAGAAAATAGGATTACATGAGTAGTGAATACCCTATACCATGTGTCAAAATTTGATTGATGGCTTCCGGTTGTCATTGCCCTTCCGGTTAACCTTCCGGCCTGTATTGTTATGGATTGACCTATTGACCCTCCCTATCCGTCGATCATGTGGTTTTGACAGTTAGTTTTGACCTACTGACCCTACCTACCCCTTCGATCATGTGTTTTTGACAGGTTGGTCTTCCGGTGTCTTTCCATCATATGTTGTTATGGTTTGCCCTATTGTCCTTGCTAGTCTTTGATCATGTGGTTCTGACAGAAAGTTTGCCCTATTTGAACCTTTTTAGCCCTAGATCATGTGATTTGACAGAAAGTTTGAAGGCGCTGTTATATATATAGGATATGTATGTCAGCATCTTCTCCGCATTCCAGAGCCCATTGTGGGCCCCTTTGGAAAAGTGAGAAGAAAAAGATTGTTTTTCCTGAATGCCTCATCAGCCAGAGTAGTGTGTCACACAAAACATTATATCCTTTATATTCTATCCTTTATATAATTTATATAATATAAATTATATAATCTAAAATAATTAAACTAAAGTTGAAAACATACTGTTCTTTAAAGGAGCTGTATGTAAGAAATGTATTTCAATTAATCATAAAATGGCCCTGATATGTCACTAGACATTAAGAAATCATGTTCATTTCAAATACTTATATCACTGACAACAGTAGTACGGCCAGGATATTGTCATTTAAAAAGTGAAGTTGCAGCCCTCAACTGATGTTGTTGATGTCATCTTGTGTTTTGGCCTGAAGCGCCGCCCTCCATCTATCTACCAATCATGAAGTCAGTAGTGTTTCTGCAACCGGGTTGCCAGCTCTGCTCTAGTTACCACAGCTGCAGCTACAAACTGCAGCCTACGTTCCTGCTGGATCCTGCAGCCTATCTGGCAACCTCAAGTCAGGGGGGAGGGGGAGGTGATACACCGCTCTATACAGTAATTTGAAAGTGATTGCAGTACCAGTTTTGGCCACAATCTTACATACAGCTCCTTTAAAAGTATACATGAAATGCTTATAAAATAAATATCTTATTGATCCAATTTTTTTGATAAACAAGAGAATAAAAATCATATTACATAAAACATTCCGTTCTTTATAAGGGTATAAATTAAAATAATATCTTGCTAATTTAACTAAAGTTGAAAAACATTCTATTCTTTAAAAGTATATAAATTAATTGCTTATAATATAATATAAAATCACAGAGTGGTTCTCTCTTACAGCACCACCTGACGGTCTCCGACTCCTAGTGTTTATTCAGCGATCAGAATGAGACATTGTGTTAGGGCTAAATTTATTTCAAAGTTTAAATGATATCTTTATAAAATGTTTTTTTTATTTTTATTAAATGTAATACATTATTAAAAGTCGTAATAATGTTTTTAAATTCAATACATTATTAAAAGTCTTAATAAAAAAGTCTCTCAAACAGAGACCCCCGTGACATCCCCCTCCTTTTGCTCCTCCGCATTCAAAAGGTAACAGTGAAACTGTGAAGTGTATCTCACACTAACTAAAGTTAAAAAACATTCTGTTCTTTAAAAGTATATAAATGAAATGGTTATATAAAATATCTACTGAAACCAATTGTTTTAGATAAACAAAAATAATAAAATCCATCTTACATAAATCATTCTATTCTTTAAAAGTATATCAATTATATAATATAATATAATATCACAGATTGGTTCTCTCTCTCTCTCTCTCTCTCTCTCTCTCTCTCTCTCTCTCTCTCTCTCTCTCATTTAAAAGCATAACCTTAAAAGTTTAAATTAGATCTTTAAAGTTTGAATACATTTGTATCTTCTATTTATCTTTTAGAAGACTTATGTATGATATAAATGATTTTGCTTAAATTTAACCCATTGTATTATTTTTACTAAACAATGTCTGTTCAAAAAACTTTAGATGGTTGAAAAACTGTACTTATTCGTCTTAAATCTCATTTAATCAATTTTTTTTTTTTTTTTTCATTTTTGTCCATGCGGGGTTTCAATTTTTATGGTGTGGGCTTTCCATAGCTATAATGAATTTTGTACCGTACACCTAAACACAGAAAACTACATTTGTACATTTTCAAAATGAAATAAATTAATAAATGATTTAATATCATTTTGTGCACACACACGGTTCTAAAAAATGAACTCATCTCTATTTTAAATTAAATTATTATTAATAACATATGCTACTAAAATGTAAACAAAGTTTTAGCTAAATAAAAAAACTTGCATTTCCAGAGAGGTGGATGAACTGAAGCTTCAGGAAACAGGGTATCAGACCAGATGAGTCTCGTGGGCCAATGTCACAGTAAATCTAGTCTGCTAACGCCTTTTCAGAGTACATCCAGAGTTTATACTAAATTCATTTAAAAGCATAACCTTAAAAGTTTAAATCAAATCTTTAAAGTTTTATTAAAATCATATATTTTATTTATCTTCTAAGAAGACTTATGTATTATTTTTACTAAACAGCGTCTGTCCATACAACATGTTGTCAAAGTTTGTCACAATGTTTTGTTGGTTTTAAGAAATCCGAGGACTCCACATTGCTCTTATTTAGACTAAGTTTGTATCTTTTAGAAAATCACCACACATTTTTCAGAGATGCTGATGGTCCATGATGCGGCATAAGTAAAGTTGGTCTTGAGCGAATATTTAATTTTACTCGTCTTAATTCAAAATATAAGTATAAGATCGTATAAGATAATTATTACTTGTATCTCGCGAACTATCCTTAATCAGTGTGGAATCACACAGGGTGAAACCCTTTACTGAGAATATACTATCTACTCAAAATATATGTAGAAGTTTAAATCCGGTGTTTAAAATCTGTCTGGTGGCCGCATGAACAGACTTTGGGCAGAGCTATAGCAGGAAGCATGCCCTTTGACCTCCTCGATTTTTAAGGCTTTTTTTTTTTTTTTTTTTTTTTGTTAAAGACCCTACAAGTTAGTTCTCCCAAAAGAATTTCTCCCATCTAGTGGTTCTCCCATCTACTCGCTTTTTCAAATGCGTGTTGCAACTGCGGTAGCCGTAATGTGTCAAGAAGCTATGACAACATGGCTTCCAGTAGCGCTTCATTGAGTTTAACGATACATGTTCTACTGTTATGGCAGCTATATAATGATTTACACAACCAAGCAATGAAAAAAGCTTGTAATTTAGACCATACCTTTGACTTACCTGTCGAGAAGAAATCAGGCACCTTCCCTTTCAAAGTCTTTCTCCTTCATTAGCTCTTTCCACATGGGGAAAAGCTATCCCGATATTTATTTACATACCGATAAATTAAATTTGAGCTTTTAGGCGATGAGGATTCCTTCTCCCGTGGCTCGGCATAAGTATGATCCTGCATTATAATGTACTGTGCAGTGCAGCCTTTTAAATGTGCCGGGGCAGTATCATTGCATCCCATATGGTCTAGCGGTTAGGATTCCTGGTTTTCATCCAGGCTGCCCGGGTTCGACTCCCGGTATGGGAAGATAATTTTTTTTTTTACATTGTCAACAAAATTCAAGTTATTCAATAATCATTTTTAGTTATCCATAGTCTTTGAGGCCTACACAAACTGCAGAAATAAGCAGAAAATACGTAAAAACTCATAAATGCTGTTTCAGTACTGAATCATTTTCACAAATACAATTATATAGAATTCAGAAAATTTCACTATGGAATATTTACTTTATCTATCATAATTTCAATTTAGTACATCATCATTTAAACTTTTCATCTCATAATTATGACGCATAGTCATAATTGTAATTTCAACTTTTTGTTATAATTATTACTGAATTCAGAATTACAATTTTTGTCAATTACGCCTTTTTAATGTAATACTTAAAACGTTTTTAAGGCATAATTTGGTTGTTGACTATAGTAGTGTTGATGATGAAACGTGTTGAGTTAGGCTAGCGCTTTTTGTCCCTCTCTGGTATTATAGTGTTTCAAGATGGCGGAACGACACGGAAGCCTCCTTGGACTTACCCGCCCCATGTAAATAAAGATAAGAAATGTTTCGCTTACGAGGATAAGTCAGATCATTGGCAGAGGTCATTTTACACCCATGAGGACATATTTTATGAATACAGACAATGATTTTAGCTAATAAAATACAATTTTTTCAACGAGCGAATCTACACATGAGAGGCCTTCAGAAGTCATAACTTCAGGGGTCAACGGCTTAGGCCCATTGGTTTAGGTATTTGTAAAAATCAAATACTGTATTACACTTTTCAAAGTTACAATAAAAAGACCTGTTGGGTTCTGACACAAGGCCATTAACTTGTTTTTATAAATGTATTTTGCTTATTTCTACAAATATCGACCTGAAAAGTGAAAATCAGAAAAAGAAAAACCCAGTGTTTTAAAATACAACTAAACCATGATAATGTTTAGTTTAGATGTTGATGACTAAGCTTCTGGCATATAGTGCAACCACGCAACAATAAATCTAATATTGGTGTAATCTTTGCTAGGTCTCACTCACGACGCACAACTTTGTAAATAAAATAAAATAAAATATTATGGAAGTCATTGTACTGTAATTTAACCATATTGTATTGATTAATATTATGGCTTCATGTTGATTTAAAGTTTTTAATTGTTATTAACTAATACCTTTATCTTTTAACATCTGGCACAAAATGAAAGAGATGTATTATTTAAAAAAAAAAAAAAAGGAATGTTCACAATCACTATGTGTCAAAAACAGTATGCGTGTAAATAGTTGTGCAAAGTTCCACACCCTATGGACTAACTTTAAAAAACAAAACAAAAATACACATACATAAATATATATATATATATATATATATATATATATATATATATATATATATATATATATATATATAAAACATACACAAATAATTTCTTAACTAAGCAACTGTTTCTTAAATTATCAGACACTCGCCGCACTGATGTTAACATCACCATATATTGTTTTTTCTACCATGATTGTAGTAACTATTGTCCCACCATTCTTCTGGGCAATTGTTAAGTTAAGCTGATTAGGGTTCTGAATTAATGGCTGTCCCAATGATGTAGAAATATTATGCTGTCGTCGTTGTGGAAGGTTGTTAGGCTGTTGATTTGTCATGTTTCCAGAATGTGTTTGAACGCTCAGCGTTTGAACGTCACCATCTGTTAAAAAATTAGCAATTAAATACACAACCAAAACCATGTAAACATTATAGTAAAGCTTACTGAAGATTGAGAAACATATTGACTACTAACAAAGTAAATTATACAACTTTTCCTACGTTTGATATTCTTTTTTCTGATTTTTTTCACTATGGACTTGATCCTTTTTAATGCTGTTTTCTCTCCATATTTATTCTGTAGTTCCTCTACTGTGTCTTCCAACCTCCCTGTTGTTCCTCTCCAGCTGTGTTAACCAAAGACAAACAGTTAGAAGAATAAAATGTATGTACAATAGCAAAAATAAAGTTGGTCATTAGTTGTTAGGGTTAGATACACCTGTAGACACATTCATACACCCGTTCGCCGGGATTTCATTTAGCATACACCAGAGTTCAAACATTCACTTTTTCAAAGGCCGAATGATTACGCGGTCAAAATTTCTCTTTTTAACATAAGAGTTAAAAAATGTACATGAGTCACGAAGCATTGCATTATGCACCTGACCTGCCGGCTGATGAAGTATTTATTACATCAAGAAAACATGAATACAACACACTGCACTTGGATGAATACATTTATTAGATTTATTTAATAATATTACCAGTTCCATATTATCTTTATTAAAAAATAAGGCAATAAATGATTTAATTTTTTAAAATTTGACTGCATTCTTGTCCATTTCTAAATGTTTACTTTTTGATTTATGAATTATAACAGACTGATGGGAAAAACATTATTTTGCTGTTACTTTATTAAAATTTGTTTTATTATTCAACTATTTCTTTCTTTTTGTTAGTTTTTATTAGTTGTAATTTTATATAAACATTTAACCTTTAAAATAAAGGTTTTACAACAACATCACCATCTTCTGTTATATTTGGGCCTCCATGCTCATCTATTTACAGTATATGATATTGGTGAAGGGGGCCCACATGAATATTTTTAGGGGACCCCCGAATTCTCTAGCTACGGCCCTGTTCACAGGAGCCGCTGAGAGCGAGTTCCAGCTGATAACGGTCATAAAGTGCGAGATAAGGTGCAAGTAGCTAAACTAAACATTTCATATTTGGCAGCTGTTTTGAGAAATACAACGACAAAAATAATCAGTCAAACTAATCAACTTTTTTCTAATTTCACCATTTTGAACTTAAAATAGGCCTATATAATACATGTGATTTAATGTGAGAGGAGAAGAAACGCATAACAGCCATTTTCATCATATTAGGCATAAGATTAATAATGAATGTGTACATATTTTAAATTAATTTGATAAACATATTTACCTAACATCCATAGCCTTCAGTAAATTAAGGCTAGTAAAGTGTGGGCTCAAAAATAAGTGTCATTTGGAACTCTTTTATCAAAAAATATGTTGATCATGATTAAAAACTTCAGTGCCCTTCGAAGGAACCATTTTTAGATAGTTTGGCATGCATGGGATTGTGTGTCCATAGGCTGTTGAGAGAGAAATACATTCTACAATGATATGAAAAATATAAAATATGTCTTCATTAAATGCCTATTTTTTATTCTATTCTTTAATCCACACATAAAATAGTTCACTGCCACACACACACACACACACACACACACACATCGCATCGTAAGCGCATAATATCACCTGCTCAAGTACTTCTTGATGAGTTTCTTCTGTATTAAACAGCGAATCTTCTCAGTCAGATCGTCGCAAGATCTCAGGAATCCTCTCACACTGCTCGTGTTCACGCGCTCCATCGCTGCACTTTTGTGCGGCTGTGTGTGTGACTCTAACGATTCAAACTTCCCTAAAGCGCACCAAAACAGCAGCGCGGAGATGTGACGCCACGTGTCGAGCGGGCGCTCGTAAAAAGCACATCTTTGTTTTTCTTCTGAAACAACCTGTTTTGAAATTGTTTAACAATTTTTAACATCACTAGCGCAACACTTATCGTATTGCCGGGTGTGATTGTAATGTTTTGTATGGCGTTTTCTTTACACTCTCCCCCGGATATCTGTTTCCTACAGTTAGCTGTTAGTTAATGTTAGTGAACTCTAGGTCTTCTCTTTGTTCATATACGACAGTATTCGCATGAATTAGCTTGATTTGATAAAATGATGGTTTAAACCATCATCTTCACGTGAGACATTTACATTATATTATTATTATACCGTCCTAGTTTTTAAATAGCGCTAAAATGTATATTTTATATTTTAACCCTTTATGTGGATATAGAATGCCGCACAAGGTTCTCTGACATATCTTATCGTGTAAAACATCTATGTAGATCTATCTATGTTTTTAAAAATGCCTCGAAACAAGGACGCCTCTTTCTATAAGCGACCCTCAAAATCTGTGCATACAACAAAACACATGTATGTGTACGATGATTTATCAGAAAATTACTTTTGTTTGAAGAAAAACTTAAATCAGCTGGTGCTTGATAACTATCGAAGTTATTAAACACCCATGAATTCGGTAATGATCCGTTTAATGCGATATGGATATCACGTTTTAATCTTAACTCAATACATTTGAATGCGCTAAAGGACTATGAACTTTAATATTTGGTAAAATTAACTAAAGCCTGCGCAAAAAGAAGAAAAACAAAGATGTGCTTTTTACGAGCGCCCGCTCGACACGTGGCGTCACATCTCCGCGCTGCTGTTTTGGTGCGCTTTAGGGAAGTTTGAATCGTTAGAGTCACACACACAGCCGCACAAAAGTGCAGCGATGGAGCGCGTGAACACGAGCAGTGTGAGAGGATTCCTGAGATCTTGCGACGATCTGACTGAGAAGATTCGCTGTTTAATACAGAAGAAACTCATCAAGAAGTACTTGAGCAGGTGATATTATGCGCTTACGATGCGATGTGTGTGTGTGTGTGTGTGTGTGTGTGTGTGTGTGTGTGTGTGTGTGTGTGTGTGTGTGGCAGTGAACTATTTTATGTGTGGATTAAAGAATAGAATAAAAAATAGGCATTTAATGAAGACATATTTTATATTTTTCATATCATTGTAGAATGTATTTCTCTCTCAACAGCCTATGGACACACAATCCCATGCATGCCAAACTATCTAAAAATGGTTCCTTCGAAGGGCACTGAAGTTTTTAATCATGATCAACATATTTTTTGATAAAAGAGTTCCAAATGACACTTATTTTTGAGCCCACACTTTACTAGCCTTAATTTACTGAAGGCTATGGATGTTAGGTAAATATGTTTATCAAATTAATTTAAAATATGTACACATTCATTATTAATCTTATGCCTAATATGATGAAAATGGCTGTTATGCGTTTCTTCTCCTCTCACATTAAATCACATGTATTATATAGGCCTATTTTAAGTTCAAAATGGTGAAATTAGAAAAAAGTTGATTAGTTTGACTGATTATTTTTGTCGTTGTATTTCTCAAAACAGCTGCCAAATATGAAATGTTTAGTTTAGCTACTTGCACCTTATCTCGCACTTTATGACCGTTATCAGCTGGAACTCGCTCTCAGCGGCTCCTGTGAACAGGGCCGTAGCTAGAGAATTCGGGGGTCCCCTAAAAATATTCATGTGGGCCCCCTTCACCAATATCATATACTGTAAATAGATGAGCATGGAGGCCCAAATATAACAGAAGATGGTGATGTTGTTGTAAAACCTTTATTTTAAAGGTTAAATGTTTATATAAAATTACAACTAATAAAAACTAACAAAAAGAAAGAAATAGTTGAATAATAAAACAAATTTTAATAAAGTAACAGCAAAATAATGTTTTTCCCATCAGTCTGTTATAATTCATAAATCAAAAAGTAAACATTTAGAAATGGACAAGAATGCAGTCAAATTTTAAAAAATTAAATCATTTATTGCCTTATTTTTTAATAAAGATAATATGGAACTGGTAATATTATTAAATAAATCTAATAAATGTATTCATCCAAGTGCAGTGTGTTGTATTCATGTTTTCTTGATGTAATAAATACTTCATCAGCCGGCAGGTCAGGTGCATAATGCAATGCTTCGTGACTCATGTACATTTTTTAACTCTTATGTTAAAAAGAGAAATTTTGACCGCGTAATCATTCGGCCTTTGAAAAAGTGAATGTTTGAACTCTGGTGTATGCTAAATGAAATCCCGGCGAACGGGTGTATGAATGTGTCTACAGGTGTATCTAACCCTAACAACTAATGACCAACTTTATTTTTGCTATTGTACATACATTTTATTCTTCTAACTGTTTGTCTTTGGTTAACACAGCTGGAGAGGAACAACAGGGAGGTTGGAAGACACAGTAGAGGAACTACAGAATAAATATGGAGAGAAAACAGCATTAAAAAGGATCAAGTCCATAGTGAAAAAAATCAGAAAAAAGAATATCAAACGTAGGAAAAGTTGTATAATTTACTTTGTTAGTAGTCAATATGTTTCTCAATCTTCAGTAAGCTTTACTATAATGTTTACATGGTTTTGGTTGTGTATTTAATTGCTAATTTTTTAACAGATGGTGACGTTCAAACGCTGAGCGTTCAAACACATTCTGGAAACATGACAAATCAACAGCCTAACAACCTTCCACAACGACGACAGCATAATATTTCTACATCATTGGGACAGCCATTAATTCAGAACCCTAATCAGCTTAACTTAACAATTGCCCAGAAGAATGGTGGGACAATAGTTACTACAATCATGGTAGAAAAAACAATATATGGTGATGTTAACATCAGTGCGGCGAGTGTCTGATAATTTAAGAAACAGTTGCTTAGTTAAGAAATTATTTGTGTATGTTTTATATATATATATATATATATATATATATATATATATATATATATATATATATATATATATATATTTATGTATGTGTATTTTTGTTTTGTTTTTTAAAGTTAGTCCATAGGGTGTGGAACTTTGCACAACTATTTACACGCATACTGTTTTTGACACATAGTGATTGTGAACATTCCTTTTTTTTTTTTTTTAAATAATACATCTCTTTCATTTTGTGCCAGATGTTAAAAGATAAAGGTATTAGTTAATAACAATTAAAAACTTTAAATCAACATGAAGCCATAATATTAATCAATACAATATGGTTAAATTACAGTACAATGACTTCCATAATATTTTATTTTATTTTATTTACAAAGTTGTGCGTCGTGAGTGAGACCTAGCAAAGATTACACCAATATTAGATTTATTGTTGCGTGGTTGCACTATATGCCAGAAGCTTAGTCATCAACATCTAAACTAAACATTATCATGGTTTAGTTGTATTTTAAAACACTGGGTTTTTCTTTTTCTGATTTTCACTTTTCAGGTCGATATTTGTAGAAATAAGCAAAATACATTTATAAAAACAAGTTAATGGCCTTGTGTCAGAACCCAACAGGTCTTTTTATTGTAACTTTGAAAAGTGTAATACAGTATTTGATTTTTACAAATACCTAAACCAATGGGCCTAAGCCGTTGACCCCTGAAGTTATGACTTCTGAAGGCCTCTCATGTGTAGATTCGCTCGTTGAAAAAATTGTATTTTATTAGCTAAAATCATTGTCTGTATTCATAAAATATGTCCTCATGGGTGTAAAATGACCTCTGCCAATGATCTGACTTATCCTCGTAAGCGAAACATTTCTTATCTTTATTTACATGGGGCGGGTAAGTCCAAGGAGGCTTCCGTGTCGTTCCGCCATCTTGAAACACTATAATACCAGAGAGGGACAAAAAGCGCTAGCCTAACTCAACACGTTTCATCATCAACACTACTATAGTCAACAACCAAATTATGCCTTAAAAACGTTTTAAGTATTACATTAAAAAGGCGTAATTGACAAAAATTGTAATTCTGAATTCAGTAATAATTATAACAAAAAGTTGAAATTACAATTATGACTATGCGTCATAATTATGAGATGAAAAGTTTAAATGATGATGTACTAAATTGAAATTATGATAGATAAAGTAAATATTCCATAGTGAAATTTTCTGAATTCTATATAATTGTATTTGTGAAAATGATTCAGTACTGAAACAGCATTTATGAGTTTTTACGTATTTTCTGCTTATTTCTGCAGTTTGTGTAGGCCTCAAAGACTATGGATAACTAAAAATGATTATTGAATAACTTGAATTTTGTTGACAATGTAAAAAAAAAAATTATCTTCCCATACCGGGAGTCGAACCCGGGCAGCCTGGATGAAAACCAGGAATCCTAACCGCTAGACCATATGGGATGCAATGATACTGCCCCGGCACATTTAAAAGGCTGCACTGCACAGTACATTATAATGCAGGATCATACTTATGCCGAGCCACGGGAGAAGGAATCCTCATCGCCTAAAAGCTCAAATTTAATTTATCGGTATGTAAATAAATATCGGGATAGCTTTTCCCCATGTGGAAAGAGCTAATGAAGGAGAAAGACTTTGAAAGGGAAGGTGCCTGATTTCTTCTCGACAGGTAAGTCAAAGGTATGGTCTAAATTACAAGCTTTTTTCATTGCTTGGTTGTGTAAATCATTATATAGCTGCCATAACAGTAGAACATGTATCGTTAAACTCAATGAAGCGCTACTGGAAGCCATGTTGTCATAGCTTCTTGACACATTACGGCTACCGCAGTTGCAACACGCATTTGAAAAAGCGAGTAGATGGGAGAACCACTAGATGGGAGAAATTCTTTTGGGAGAACTAACTTGTAGGGTCTTTAACAAAAAAAAAAAAAAAAAAAAAAAAGCCTTAAAAATCGAGGAGGTCAAAGGGCATGCTTCCTGCTATAGCTCTGCCCAAAGTCTGTTCATGCGGCCACCAGACAGATTTTAAACACCGGATTTAAACTTCTACATATATTTTGAGTAGATAGTATATTCTCAGTAAAGGGTTTCACCCTGTGTGATTCCACACTGATTAAGGATAGTTCGCGAGATACAAGTAATAATTATCTTATACGATCTTATACTTATATTTTGAATTAAGACGAGTAAAATTAAATATTCGCTCAAGACCAACTTTACTTATGCCGCATCATGGACCATCAGCATCTCTGAAAAATGTGTGGTGATTTTCTAAAAGATACAAACTTAGTCTAAATAAGAGCAATGTGGAGTCCTCGGATTTCTTAAAACCAACAAAACATTGTGACAAACTTTGACAACATGTTGTATGGACAGACGCTGTTTAGTAAAAATAATACATAAGTCTTCTTAGAAGATAAATAAAAGATATGATTTTAATAAAACTTTAAAGATTTGATTTAAACTTTTAAGGTTATGCTTTTAAATGAATTTAGTATAAACTCTGGATGTACTCTGAAAAGGCGTTAGCAGACTAGATTTACTGTGACATTGGCCCCCGAGACTCATCTGGTCTGATACCCTGTTTCCTGAAGCTTCAGTTCATCCACCTCTCTGGAAATGCAAGTTTTTTTTATTTAGCTAAAACTTTGTTTACATTTTAGTAGCATATGTTATTAATAATAATTTAATTTAAAATAGAGATGAGTTCATTTTTTAGAACCGTGTGTGTGCACAAAATGATATTAAATCATTTATTAATTTATTTCATTTTGAAAATTTACAAATGTAGTTTTCTGTGTTTAGGTGTACGGTACAAAATTCATTATAGCTATGGAAAGCCCACACCATAAAAATTGAAACCCCGCATGGACAAAAATGAAAAAAAAAAAAAAAAATTGATTAAATGAGATTTAAGACGAATAAGTACAGTTTTTCAACCATCTAAAGTTTTTTGAACAGACATTGTTTAGTAAAAATAATACAATGGGTTAAATTTAAGCAAAATCATTTATATCATACATAAGTCTTCTAAAAGATAAATAGAAGATACAAATGTATTCAAACTTTAAAGATCTAATTTAAACTTTTAAGGTTATGCTTTTAAATGAGAGAGAGAGAGAGAGAGAGAGAGAGAGAGAGAGAGAACCAATCTGTGATATTATATTATATTATATAACTGATATACTTTTAAAGAATAGAATGATTTATGTAAGATGGATTTTATTATTTTTGTTTATCTAAAACAATTGGTTTCAGTAGATATTTTATATAACCATTTCATTTATATACTTTTAAAGAACAGAATGTTTTTTAACTTTAGTTAGTGTGAGATACACTTCACAGTTTCACTGTTACCTTTTGAATGCGGAGGAGCAAAAGGAGGGGGATGTCACGGGGGTCTCTGTTTGAGAGACTTTTTTATTAAGACTTTTAATAATGTATTGAATTTAAAAACATTATTACGACTTTTAATAATGTATTACATTTAATAAAAATAAAAAAAAACATTTTATAAAGATATCATTTAAACTTTGAAATAAATTTAGCCCTAACACAATGTCTCATTCTGATCGCTGAATAAACACTAGGAGTCGGAGACCGTCAGGTGGTGCTGTAAGAGAGAACCACTCTGTGATTTTATATTATATTATAAGCAATTAATTTATATACTTTTAAAGAATAGAATGTTTTTCAACTTTAGTTAAATTAGCAAGATATTATTTTAATTTATACCCTTATAAAGAACGGAATGTTTTATGTAATATGATTTTTATTCTCTTGTTTATCAAAAAAATTGGATCAATAAGATATTTATTTTATAAGCATTTCATGTATACTTTTAAAGAACAGTATGTTTTCAACTTTAGTTTAATTATTTTAGATTATATAATTTATATTATATAAATTATATAAAGGATAGAATATAAAGGATATAATGTTTTGTGTGACACACTACTCTGGCTGATGAGGCATTCAGGAAAAACAGTCTTTTTCTTCTCACTTTTCCAAAGGGGCCCACAATGGGCTCTGGAATGCGGAGAGGATGCTGACATACATATCCTATATATATAACAGCGCCTTCAAACTTTCTGTCAAATCACATGATCTAGGGCTAAAAAGGTTCAAATAGGGCAAACTTTCTGTCAGAACCACATGATCAAAGACTAGCAAGGACAATAGGGCAAACCATAACAACATATGATGGAAAGACACCGGAAGACCAACCTGTCAAAAACACATGATCGAAGGGGTAGGTAGGGTCAGTAGGTCAAAACTAACTGTCAAAACCACATGATCGACGGATAGGGAGGGTCAATAGGTCAATCCATAACAATACAGGCCGGAAGGTCAACCGGAAGGGCAATGACAACCGGAAGCCATCAATCAAATTTTGACACATGGTATAGGGTATTCACTACTTACATGCCTTAATTTTATAGGATTGTTATTGGAAGGTTAAATAGTGAGATCAGTGCTTTTCCATATTCAGTGGACCAAAGGACTGCAAATAGATATGAGTGAATAAAAAGCACTGAGATATCAGGAGCGTCACTCACAGCCCTATCCATTTCCCACAGGAAAATGAAACAAAAGCCTTCATTAGCATATGTGACCCTTCATTACGCATATGACTACTGAATGATGCATAAGAGCTCCACAGAGCTTCTGATATTAGCAAGGGCCTTCACCTTTGAACTTTTATTCCTCTTATATTTCCTACGCCCATAAAGATCCTTCATAAAGACTTTGATAGATATCACTTATTATTGGATTAGGTGTCACTGGACTTTAGCTGTCACGTTAGTTGAGAGATGTAGTGACAGGCATAGGGGAGGTGAAGGTTTTGATTTGAGCTTAGTTAACTCTTCTTCATGCTTCACCTCTGTTCATTTTAATATGCCTCAATTCCACTTTAATTCCAAACCTTAAGTAGGCCAGTAAGGGTGACAGGATGCTCTCCAGTCCATTTCTGACTTTAAAAAAAAAAAAAAAAAAAAAAGAAACAGTATAAATTGGACTGAAAATTGTCTTGAGAGAAAGGAAAATAGCATGACTGTTTTACCCATAAGCATGTACAGTAACTGTTTGGCTTTGACAAGAATCAGTACATTTTGAATGGCATTGTGTCTGGCCATCTGTGACTCTCTTTGTGCCATGTAGATTTATTTTGTTTCCTGAGTATACCAGACAAGTAACCAGTGATCAATTCACTTCTTGTCTGAAACCCAGACTCCCAAAAGAGCTCTCTGGGTAAGAGGTTATGACCTAAAACTGACCTCTTCACATGGACATTGATTGTAAGATAACAAATCTTTGAAATCAATACCACAGTCAGATTATGTGATTCAATCCATTCAGAAAGTTGCTCTTCTTTGGGCCAATGCCCCATGAAGTTTTAATTTCTCACACAACAGAGAATTCCATGTAAGACTCTTTGCTGGAATACATGGCTTTGAAAAATCACTGACATTTTCAGGTCAGTCTGGTAGGAAGTCCAAGAGAGACTTGCTCTCCTTTTTGATAAAAAGGTCACCATGGCAGTGTCTGTTTTCAGCCTTAGCGCTGAGGAATGGGATTGCTTGGATCCTTTATGGCTTTCAGGCAATAAAGGTTCCTCATATGCTGGCTGCATGTCTCGTGGTGTGAGATTATTGTCAAGATTCTCCCACATGATAACACAGATTTCATCAATCAATCTCAATCAATCTCTCTCTCTCTCTCTCTCTCTTTCATGCCAGCATCATGTCAATTCATGGAGTCCACCAAAAGGTCAAGGTCTGCAGGGATTTCAGAATGTACTTTCGGAGGTCCTGCATCGACAAATGTCATTAAAATGAATGAGCATTGTGATTGTGATCAGTTGTTTCTAGCTTTTTCAGTAGTTCATTGCGTATTTAGCCCTTGTGTTATGCCTCACTGAATCTCAAAATATGTACTATACAAAGAGTACTTACACTGCACACTTGGCCATCTACTTTGTGATTTTTGTACATTACATGACTGTACATGCAAGATACCAATTCATCTATTCCTTGGGAATTAAACCCATGTAATACTGTTTGAGCTTCAGGAACACTAGCCCTTTCTCCCAGAACCCATCCTGCTATAGGCAAAGCTACAACCACTGAGTCCAACATTCATACTTCATTTTTTTGTTTTAGGTGAGCAAGTACATCATGATGTGCACTAGGTCTAATTGTATTTTTCAGTGTGAACACACAATTCACACTATAAGAAAAAGAGACAGCATTAACCCCCTGGGGTCGACGGTATCGCCGGCGATACCAGCTCGCTTTTTTTCAGTTCAGTTCAAAAGAAATTAATTTTGCTCTGTGGACTTTGATATTACAAGCAAGTTTCATACATCAATCGATTCTGTTAAATGTGTATTATTTTTGTGTATACTCACAATAAAAACAAAGTGTTGTGCTTTTTGCCAAATAAAGAAAAATAAACGTGATGCGAGTTCTGCCTTCCTTCTGTCAGTGAAGACCATTCTGAAACGCGTCCGAAAATGAACTGTAACTCAGCGAATACTCAGTGAAACAGACATACAGATACACAGACATGAAGCTTGAATTCTATGCTTTTAAATGAGGTAATTTATATAAAAAACAAATATTCTCATCTTGTGAAATCTGTATTAAAAGAGAGCGATTCCAGTCGACCTCATTAGAGCTAATTCAAAGGTAATGTGACTCCGCCCACGGAGAGCGCGTGCTATTCAAACGCAAACTACTGAGGCAATCCAAGCAAACCTGTGAACGCCCCCATCTCAGCTCGAGAAAACAAGTTTATTCAGATCATTGTAGCCTACGTGTTTACACCATCTGGCAGCGCTGTGAGAAATATTAATAATGGAAAATCTACCTCAGAGTGCGGGTATTGCAGGAGAGAGGATCCGAATATGTAGTAAGTTTTTTTTCCTTCTTAAGTTAATCGCGTTTCTGTGAATGAATGAACGGCAGCCGCAGAGATGCGCGCTGTTTATCACAGCTCGCAAAAAGACAGTTTAAATTTAAATTGCGTCTCTGTGTGAATGAATGATGATGTTTTAGCAAACTGTATTGCTATACTGAGTTGAGTAAAAATCGACAGAAATATGTTGAAATAAAATGTAGGCTATTTGTATAAGCAACGTTTTAAACGTTGGAAAATTAACATTTATATGCCCTAATATTTCATAAAAACAACGTTACAGTCAGGCGTTTCTGTTTGTGTATGAATGTTTCGGTTTTAGCAAACTGTATTGCTACACTCAGTAAATATTGACTAAAATATGTTGAAATAAAATGTATTTGTATAAGCAACGTATTAAACTGCAAATTAACATTTATATTTCTTATAATAAAAATTAAAGACCTATGTTACAGACATATGAAAGACAACATTTCGTTGATTAGTTTTGGATAGATTATACATTTTTACTGTAAAATATCTGCCACCTCAAATAAGCTTTTGTTTGCCAATATTTGCTTATGTTAAATATAATATGTTTTGTCAAAAATAAAGTTATCAAATAATCAATCAAATCCTTAACTTTGAAATATGTATGATAAAATGTATACTTTAGTTTTTACAAAGAAAGATTACACTTGAATTGTTGTTGTAATTGTAACCTTTTTAATAAAAAAATATATTTACAAGGTAGATGTAAACAAACTATTAAAAGGTAAATATAAGCCTTTTCTTTAAATAACTTTTATTGTGTTTTATTATTGACAAATTTGGGGAGAGGATAAATATTCCAAAACTGAAAATACAGTATGAGAATTAACTGCACAATAGACATGTTTTCCTTGGATATTATAGGCCAAATTGCAAGCACAATATGTGGAAAAATAAAAAAGAATTGAGATGCTTCCAACTGTTGCTCTTGCATTCTTGTGGCTCAGTGACTCACCTGAATGAATGGCTAATTAAGTATGCAGGCCCCATTGTCTCCTAAGGTGTGAACCACTACATATACATGACCGTTGACGCCCACTCCGCATATGGCCTTTCCAAACAGAAAGTGCTTTGCAAAATTCAAATCAATGTATTGTGTTATGTGAATGATAAGGCAGGGTGATTTTCACTTTATTTTGAAGAAAAAACACTAGGCGATGACATCTTTTAGACAAAAGTCTTATTGGCACATATTTAGAATGTGTTTTATGGCCTAATTTCAGAAACTTTAGTTTTTAGTTTTTTCAATAACCATGCATAAACATTATTCTCTCAAAAATTCAGACATGTACATTCTTGTTGCTCACATTTCATGGTAGTCCTGTTTGTGCTAAATAGTGTGTAATTTTTTTTTGCCATTAACATGTTTATAAGCAACTGAAAAAAGCAAAAATGTCAGGGCATGTCAGAACATCTCAAGGACCCCAAAAACACCTTAGACCCCAGAGGGTTAATTGGCTGTATGTCTGTTCTGTATTTGAGCTGGTATTTATTTGATGAATTAGAGGAGAGGTCCAGTTAATAAATCAGCTGAATGATGAATCAAGGCCTTAAGTAGGATATTAAGATTTATATCAGTAGCCTGGTACTCACTGACAACTACACAATCACTCCCCAGCTCACAGCAGACAAATCCACATAGCTGCAGACCGACCGATTTCTTATCACAGAGAGAGTGAGAGGGATGAGGGGGGAGAGAGAGAGGGGGTGAGGTGTGTAGGGAAGAGTGATGGAGCTCAGCTGCATTAGAGATTGAAGGAGGAGGAGGGTGAAAAAAAGAGAGCAAAAAAAAAAAAGAATAATGTACACGGGCATGAGAAATGGAGGGTAGGGAATGAAGGGTAAAGATGGAGAGGGCTACAAAGGAGAGGACACATGTTTCACAGGAGAAAGGGGTTTCTTATTAAAGGCTGGCACATGATAGGGGAGTGTGTATGTATGCCCGTCACACTTTGCTTCACTCTCAGCGCTCGCTGATGGTGAGTTATTTACCCCAGTGTGGGCTCTGGAGGTCACAGTAATTGCTTTTTCCTGCTACTGCAGCTCAGAGGCGTAGAGAGGCTTTGTTCCTAAGATGCAGGTGATGTCCACCACCTGCCATTTATTTGTAGAGGAAAATATTCTGATAGAAAGGTGATGGGGATGATGGCATCATTTATGATTTATGACATGGGGGATGGGAACATGCCACAGCAGGAATGTACACTACAAAATAAATAAATAAATACATTTTACTTTTTTTCCAGCAACGTTAACATAAACATGATTAATTTCAACATGATTAATTTCAACAAAAACAAAGATTTATTTGAGGAGCAAATCTCTGTAATGTAAGACTTGTATTTGAATTGATTTTTGGTAATTGTTTCAATCATGTTGCCCTAAAAAGCCAAAATAGTATTTACGTCAAACTCATTTCATAGGATATAGGACAAATCATAGACAGGGATTTTCAAACAGGACAAATCATAGACAGGGATTTTCAAACTTGGATCTGCACAGGAAAATTACAAAAGGTATTTTTTTGGCTCTCAAATTAACTGTAAAACTGCTCTTAAATAATATTTATTGTAAAAAGCGCTATACAAATAAACTTGAATTGAATAGCATTAATATTGTGTTGAAAAAAAGATGCACTTAATACAGAGCTAATATTTAACACATAATATTTTCAGCATTTGCCTTGCCTTCAGTAGAGTAACAACATAAATGTAAATTATTTAATTTTTCAACAAAAAAAAAATAAATAAATAAATAAATAAATAAATATATATAATATATACAGTGCAATGCATAAGTGAATACACCCATTCACAAATGCAAATCAAACTAGCTTTTAGGCTAACTGAAATAAAACCATGCCAATCTCTAGGTATGGTGAAGGCTATGTGATGATGTGGGGCTATTTTAATTCCAAAGGCCAAGGGAACTTTATCAGGATGCATAGTATCCTAAAAAAAAATACAAAAAAATACTTAAAAATAAAAATCTGCCTGCCTCTATGGGAATTTAACATAGGGGTGTACTCACTTATGCACCATGTATTTTAAGGAAGAACATTTATTTATTTACGATACATTATTCATTCACAAAGAAAATTGGTGTCCTTAAAGGTTGGATTTTTCCTAATTTTTTAAATTAAGGCATTAAGTTCAATTTCCAAAATATGATTTTTTATTCCTCTTTTTAGTCAACTTTAGCATGGGTGTATTCACTTATGCATAGCACTGTATATATATATCATGCAGTTTAAATGGGTTTGGGTCCTTTGTTTTAAAAAGTTCTAGTATAATAGATACACAATCTCAGTCTAATAGATTAAATTTGTGCTTAAGTAAGACCAGGGAAAAAAAGGAAAGAAAGTTATGTCCCGACTGACACAAAGTGATGCTTATGGAGATGAACCAGAAGAGAAAGAGAAAGAGAAAGCAGACAGATGCAGGGAGAAACTGGGAGAGATGAACAGATAGAAAGTGAGAAAACAGATACACTGATCCTAATAAAGTAAATTGACTTAGAGAAATGAAAAGAGATTCAGAGAAAATGAGTCTCTTAACTGTTTCCCCTCTTTCAAGAGCATCATCCAAAGAGGCGTGAAGGAGAGTAATTGATGTTTTGGTTGTGGCTGTAGAGGATGTGAAGTCAGTGTCTGTGCTCCATTAGAAAACTGACCGATGGGTTTTCACCCTCATAATTAAGCCTAAAGAACAATTGAACACTCAAAACCATTCAGTTGCACGAGTAATGAATTAAATGAAAGGTCTGACGAAAAGAGCAGGATTACCTTTAGACTCACTAGCCATAACAGAATGTATTAAAATAATAAATAAACACTCACTCTTGATTTTCTGGGTAAACATTTTGCTGCATATCAAGTAATAATGGCTACATTGGAATATTGAAAAATGGAATATGGAAAATCTGTACTTTGATTATCTCATCATATACCCACCTCAGAGTCATGTAGTAGGCATATTTGTAGGATTCTTCTATGATCAAAAATCTAAAATATTTGCAGTGGTGCTTGCTTTACACAAGAATGCGAACACAGATGTGAATGGAAATGCATTGCAAGGGTTTTGCACAGTCCCGTTAAACATATACTTAAAGCTACGCTGTGTAATTTTTTAAGTTGATTCTTAGCAAAAAAACACTTTGTTCTTTCAAAATTATATGTGCTCATTCATGTGTAATTACTTCCACCAACTAATGAAGTATTCTTGTAAGCGGAGAATCTGCCATTCAGAATACATACGAGCGAGTCGCTCGAATGGCGGCAGCCACATTGCACCTCCATCTTGAAAATACAATAGCCAAAGAGGGACATACCTGGAAATTCAAGGCTTTCACGCTTTTACACTCAGTGGCACCGTGACGAATGCGAGGGTGAGTAAATGCGAGGGAGAGTAAATGCGAGGGAGAGTAAATGCTCGCGATTGCTGGCAGATTTGAAAGCCTGTTGAAGATGGAGGATCACGCCTATTCTTGAGGACATGTAACAGAGAACAGAGTCGCCAAGGAAGCGAAAGAGAGAATTAAAACGACAGTGCGACAGGCAAATCAACAAGACCAAAGTCAATATTGGAGTGGCTTTTCCAAGATGGAAAGTGCCCATGAGGAGCAAGGATTTTAAAAGGGATGACGAAGTTGCCTGCTTTCTTCTTGACAGGTAATTCAGCCTATTTGTGTAAATTCAAAGTTTTATAGTTGCTTGGTTAACTATAGCATAGTTGTGCATAACGCTAGAATAATACAGCCACCAAAGGAGTTAAAACGCTCTCGGAATGGGAAGGGCTAGAAAGTAATATTCAGTTAGTAGTCATATAAAATTTCACCGCTAGATGGGAGAAAATCGTACAGTGTAGCTTTAAAGTGGTAATGAAAATAGGGAACAAAAAGTGATACCAATGAAAATGTATAATTTACTCAACCTCATGTATCACTCTCCTGTATGACTTTTGGACATTTTCGAAACATAAATGAAGATATTTTTAATTAAACATTTATTTCTGAGAGATTTCTGTCCCTCTCTTAAAAGTCAATTTAGCCAACTTTGACTCTTAGTCAAAAAGTCAACAAAAAAAAAGGTCACCCAAAAATTAAAATTTTGTCATCACTTACTCACCCTCAAGTTGTTCCAAACCTGTATGAGTTCCTTTCTTCTGTTGAACACAAAAGGAAATATTTAAGAATGTTGGTAATCAAACAGTTGATGGTAGCCATTGACTAGTAATAGTATAGGAAAAAAATACTATGGAAGTCAATGGCTACCGTCAACTGTCACATTTTCATTTTGGGGTGAACTATCCCTTTAAGACACATCAATCCTTATGAATTGAGTTTTCAGTGTGAATGCACTACTCAGGGTTAAAAAGTTTTACAAGTCTTCTGAAGAGACACTTTAAATGATGAACAGATATAATTTAAGCTTGTGATCACATAAACATTGATCAACATACATGCATAGATCACATAAAATATAATCATTGGAAACTCTTTTTTATTTGCTTGATGTGCAACAAACAGCCTCGGAACAAACTTCCAGATAATACAAGAATATATGTATACAACGTAACAGCATAAAAGCAGTATTCTCATAGTTTTATAGATATTCTAGGCCTACAGATCAGATTTGTTTTTAACAACAACAGATAAGTGGAGCAGTAATACAGTCCTGATATATGAGCTTGGAAATGAGGAAGAGGGATTAGACAAATAAGAGAGAAAACATGGCCCAAATGCACTGCATCATCGGCCCTCTAGTAGGCCATCACACGTTTACTAACATGAGGGCTGATGGAAGACATCTGTCCATCCAGCTGTTGAACACATGCTATTATCATATTCATAAAAGCATGCATGTATGCACAAATTCACAGGCTCAGTACAACACACAGCAGGAGACCAGCAGGAACACACATAACCAGGCCCGGAGTGGGTAATCGGGAGAATCGGGAGAACTCCCGGTGGGCCGCTTCACTTTTGGGCCGGTCGAGGATTTTTTTTCTTTTTTCACATTTCAATGTCACATTAGTTACATTAGGCTACACACGTTCCGCATTCTGACACCGCAGTGCTCAGCACTCTGCATGGGTTGTACCATGTGAGGGAGTTCTCCCCTCCCCTCCTTAGCCCGTCTTTTCCAAAACGTTTTCTCAGGTAGGCTACCGCGGCACCGTCGGCGCCTACTGATAGCTGGCGGCCGTAACGGATGGATGGGAGGAAGAGGCCAGGAGGTATGGAAGCTTCGTTTCCGCCACAGAATAAAACATTTTAAAAGATAATTGCGACTTTTTATTTCACAATTGCGAGTTTACATCTCGCAATTCTGACTTTATTTCTCAGAATTAAGAGATATAAAGTCAGAATTACCTGAAGTAAAGTCGCAATTGCATGTTATAAAGTCAGAATTGCGAGATATAGAGTCAGAATTGCGTGATATAAAATCGCAATTGTGTGTTATAAAGTCAGAATCGCGAGATATAGAGTCAGAATTGCGTGATATAAAGTCGCAATTGTGTGCTATAAAGTCAGAATTGCAAGATATAAAGTCAGAATTGTGTGAAATAAAGTCGCAATTGCTTCTTATAAAGTCTGAACTGCAAGATATAAAGTCAGAACTGCGTGAAATAAAGTCGCAATTGCTTATAACGTCTGAACTGCAAGATATAGAGTCAGAATTGTGTGATATAAAGTCGCAAAACGTGTTATAAAGTTAGAATTGTGAAATATAAAGTCAGAATTGTGTGAAATAATGTCGCAATTGCTTCTTATAAAGTCTAAGTGAATTATTATTTAACCTTTACATTATTTGTTAACCTGTGGTATTAATACAAACTACACAATAGTACGAGCTGAACTGTTGCTTCATTTATCCAATTTAAAAAAGTGCTAATTTGGAATTCCACCATGGAAAAAGTGGGCCGGTCTTGGGCCTGAAACTCCCGGGCTGAAAAGTGGCCCCACTCCGGCCCTGAAGTACAACAAAATGTAATACAAAATAACAGTTTTTGTTTTATTAAACTCAATACAGTAACTCAAAATATATCTGTAGAGAACTGCCTATTATGATTAGACAATTAATCAGTGCAATAGCAAGAACCCCACAGTAATCTAAAGCTGTCTGTTTCAATCCTCATTTGTCTAGATTGTTCTGATGAATTGTTTTTGATCTATGGATAATGGCTAATTGTGTTTGTTCATTTTCTTTTGAAAATTATATATTTCCTCTCATAACTCAGTACCACAGCCTCACATTCTCATCAATCTCCATCCTCACATTCACTTGATCTTCAACACTCTTCCTCCCCTTAGCATACACGCTTTGCTTTTTTTCATCAAATTAGTTTTCTTCAGTTCACTGCCAGCACTAGACTGCCCATGTAAGGTCTTCACACACACTCCCCCCTCATGGCTACCCCCTGTCTCTTTAATGGTGAAAGAGTTAATTAGGCTCGTCTCTCACACTCTGTCTTTGAGCGTGTGCCCATGGGTAGAGACGCCCCTCTTCTTCACTGATCACAGCTTTATTTTTAGAAACACAACACAAAAGAGTCTGTTGAAAGTCACATTGGCTCTTCAGCATGCGTGTGTGTGAGAGAGAGACACCATTAAAAACTTGGCAGACAGACTTGAATAATAGATCAGCTCTGCAGGAATAATACAGTGTGAAAACAACACTCATTTTTTTTTTTTTTTTTTTTTTTTTTTTTTTTTTACAGATATCACTGGAACACACAAGAAAATTAAATTAAAGAAAAAAAAGGAATGTCTCGGTTACTTTTGTAACCATTGTTCCCTTTCGTGGTCACTCCGAGTTACGTCGGATGACGACGATTGGGGTTTCGCTTAGAAGCCTATCACCTTCGAGTATATAAAACGAGCCAATGGCAATGAAATGCCATGGGTCTGCGGAATTTGCATAGCGTATCTCCGCCCGCCGCAGGGGGTATATCAGGAAGTACGCTGGCATAATGCAGATATGTTTTCGCTTCGGAGCCGAGAACTTCTCCACTCCACGTAAGCCGAAATTCTGAGTTATTTCTTCTCATTCCTTCGAGACGAGCGAGCTCTCCGGTGTTGGTGTGACGGCGATTTCAGCGAGTGCACACTTCCCTGCTGATCTTGTCAGTGATCTGACAGTTAGTGTGATTTCTCCCTGTTCGCTTCAACATCCGCGGAGTTTTCCTCTCACAAAAAGAGCATTGCATGTGGCACGTCTTTTTAAAGATGTCTCGCCCGTGCACTTCTGGTTGTGGTCGCGATGTATTTTCTCCTGATGGGCACAATCTCTGCTTAGCGTGTTTGGGCGTTGATCACGCTGAAGCAGCGTTTGTGGATGATTCATGTTCTCATTGCGGGAACATGACCATCTCCATGCTGCGGTCGAGACTCAATGAGCTCATCAGAGCGAGAGTCCCCTCATCCACACCCCGATCTACGGTCTCCCCGAGAGGCTGTACTTCGGCTGGTGGCCAGGGTGACCTGAGGGTATCTGTGTGGGACAAACCGCCGACACGTCCACGGTCCACACACCCCTCTTCAGCATTGGTACCCGCGAGCGTGCAAACCGAAACCGCTGGTCCCTCTACGGAGGCCCCGCGCGTTTCGTTTGGCGTTCCACAGGAGGATGCAATGTCGATCACTGCATCACAAGGTGGGCATGAGTCCTCGGGAAGTGAGGATTCGGCTGTGTTGCCGCCCTCGGGCGTGCCAGCATTGCCCGAGTCTGATCCCGAGCTGACTGCCATGCTTTCCCGGGCAGCCGCGGCCATTGGGCTCGAGTGGTCCCCGCCGCCCGATCCGGTGCGCTCGCGGCTGGATGATTGGTTTTTGGGAGCGGCCGCTGACATTCGTCGCCGCCCAACCCCAATACCATTCTTCCCGGAAGTGCATGAGGAAGTCACGCGGTCCTGGAAGGCTCCTATGTCTTCCCGCGATCGTTCGTCGGCTTTCTCCGCCTTTCCTCCCCTCGATAGAGCTGATGCTTGTGGGTACACTGGGATTCCCACGGTTGAACGTTCTGTCGCGATGCAGCTGTGTCCGGCAGGCGCTTCATCACGTGGTGATCCTAAGCACCCGTCCAAAGCCTGTGGATTCTCGTCCACTCTCGTGGCGAAGTCTTACAGTGCGGCGGGACAGGCAGCTGCCTCTTTGCATGCCATGGCCATCCTGCAGGTCTACCAGGCCCAGATGCTTCGTGACATGCACGAGGGCAGGACAGACCCCGGGCTCATTGATGAGCTGCGCGCCGCCACCGACCTCGCTCTCCGAGCTACGAAGGTGACCGCGCGCTCCCTGGGTTTGGTGATGTCCACAGCTGTGGTCCAGGAGAGACATCTCTGGCTGAACCTGGCTGATATGTGTGAGCCCGAGCGGACTCGTCTGCTTGACGCTCCCATATCCCAGGCCGGCCTTTTCGGCGGTGCGGTCGAGGATTTTGCCCAACAGTTCTCGACCGCCCAGAAGCAGACTGAGGCTATCAAGCACATTCTGCCCCGACGCTCCGCTGCTCAGCCGTCGGCACAGAATTCTCAGCCTGCTCGCCGCCGGGGGCGCCCTCCCGCGGCCGCCCCTCCCGCATGGCCCCAGCAGCAACCTTCACCCGGGCCGCGTTGTGGAGGGAGCCGCAGGCAGGCGCCACAGCCCTCTCCAGCCCCGCCGCCCGCTAAACGCCAGGCCAAGCGGCGCTCCTGAGACGGGCTGCTCAGGGTTGGCTTCAATTCTGTCCCAGGAGCTGGTAGCAGGGCCACTCCTTCCCCCGGTGGAGGGCTGGGGGAGAATCTTTTGTTCTCCACTCCCCGCTGCTCGTCCAACGACGAGCAGTACTCTGATGTGGTTGAAGACAGAATTGAATTCCCCAATCCTGAGCCGACAGAGTCCGAGGGCCGCAGTGTGCGCCACCCTCGGGTCCCGCCACTGCCGCCCTCCTCTGTCCCAGTGGTGCGGGATGACAGCACGCGATGCCCACGGGCCACGCTCCTCTCATCCCCCTCTGTCGCCAGACCCCTGCCAGAGCACGCCCCCGTGGGACGCGCGCCCTCCCCTGGCCTCCTCTGGCAGGACGCGGTTAATGACCGTGCCCCCGCACAGGGCCGCTATGCCACCCTCGCCGGTGCCGGTCATTCCGCCTCGCTGCCCCACCGACGGTACGTCTGTGGTTCGTATGACCCCGCTGGTGCACTTTCTGGAGGCCTGGCTAGAGCTTCCCAGACTGTCCCGCTGGGTCGCGAGAACCATCAGGCTCGGCTACGCGATTCAGTTCGCGAGATCTCCTCCCCGCTTCAGGGGAGTCCGCTTCACTATGGTCGGTGGCAATGCCCCTGTCATGAGAGCGGAGGTTTCCACCCTACTGGCGAAGGGTGCGATCGAGATTGTCCCTCCAGCCGAAATGAAGTCCGGCTTCTACAGCCCTTACTTCATTGTACCCAAGAAGTCCGGTGGGTTACGGCCAATCCTCGACCTGCGCGTCTTGAACCGCTCCCTTCACAGGCTGCCGTTCAAGATGCTAACGGCCAAACACATCCTCCAGTGTGTGCGGCCGCAGGATTGGTTTGCAGCGATCGACCTGAAGGACGCCTACTTCCATGTCTCCATTTTACCTCGACACAGACCGTTTCTACGGTTTGCTTTCGAGGGGCAGGCATACCAGTACGCGGTTCTCCCTTTCGGGCTAGCCCTGTCTCCTCGCGTCTTCACGAAGGTCGTCGAGGCAGCCCTTGTTCCCCTCCGGGAACACGGGGTTCGCATCCTGAACTATCTCGACGACTGGCTAATCCTAGCTCACTCTCGAGACCAGGTTTGCGAACACAGGGACCTAGTGCTTCAGCACCTAGTTCGTCTGGGCCTTCGGGTCAACTGGGAGAAGAGCAAACTCTGCCCCGTGCAGAGGATCTCTTTTCTCGGTATGGAGATCGACTCGGTCGCCATGTGCGCGCAGCTTACGAGCGAGCGCGCGCAGTCACTGCTGACTTGTCTTCGCCAATTCGAGGGCAAGAGTGCGGTTCCACTGAAACTATTTCAGAGGCTCCTGGGGCATATGGCATCCGCAGCCGCAGTAACGCCGCTGGGATTGCTTCATATGAGACCGCTTCAGCTTTGGCTTCGCGATCGAGTCCCGAGGTGGGCATGGCAACACGGCACGCTCCGAGTCCTAGTGACTCCAGCCTGCCGTCAGACCTTCACCCCGTGGGCGAACCTAAATTTTCTACGGGCCGGAGTGCCCTTAGAACGAGTTTCCCGGCATGTTGTTGTATCAACAGATGCCTCCAACACGGGCTGGGGCGCCATGTGCAATGGTCATGCTGCCGCGGGCTCCTGGACAGGACCCCAGCGCCTTTGGCATGTCAATTGCCACGAGTTGCTGGCTGTACGTCTCGCCCTGCACCGCTTCCATGCGCTGCTCAGGGGCCAGCACGTACTAGTCCGATCAGACAATACCGCAACAGTAGCGTACATCAACCACCAGGGTGGTCTACGCTCCCGCCGTATGTCGCAACTCGCTCGCCACCTCCTCATATGGAGTCAGAAGCATCTGAGGTCGCTTCGAGCCATTTATATCCCGGGACACCTGAACCAGGCGGCCGACGAGCTGTCTCGAGTTCGGCCTCTCACTGGAGAATGGCGACTCCATCCCCAGACGGTCCAGCTGATTTGGGATCAGTTCGGCGACGCACAGGTAGACCTGTTTGCCTCCCACGACTCGTCCCATTGCGACCTATTTTATTCCCTGACCGAGGGCACGCTCGGCACGGATGCACTGGCGCACAGCTGGCCACGGGGCCTACGCAAGTATGCGTTTCCCCCAGTGAGCCTTCTTGCGCAGACCTTGCGCAAGATCAGGGAGGACGAGGAGCAGGTCATTTTGGTTGCCCCGTATTGGCCCAACCGGACCTGGTTCTCCGAACTAGTACTCCTCGCGACAGCACCTCCCTGGCCAATTCCTCTGAGGAAGGACCTCCTTTCTCAGGGACGGGGCACCTTATGGCACCCTCGTCCCGATCTTTGGAACCTCCACGTGTGGCTCCTGGACGGGACGAGGCAGGTTTGAGTACCCTACCACCTGCGGTGGTGGCTACCATCACTTCCGCTAGAGCATCGTCCACGAGACATGCCTATGCGTTGAAGTGGAACCTCTTCGTCAACTGGTGTTCTTCTAAACATCAAGAACCCACGAAATGCCCAATCAGTGTCGTGCTTTCCTTCCTGCAAGAAGGGTTGGAGCGAAGGCTGTCTCCCTCCACCCTGAAAGTGTTTGTTGCCGCCATTGCCGCACATCACGAAGCAGTTGATGGTAAGTCTCTGGGAAAGCACGACCTGATCGTCAGGTTCCTGAGGGGAGCGAGGAGACTAAATCCTCCTCGTCCTCCCCTCGTACCCTCTTGGGACCTCTCAGTGGTTCTAACTGCCCTGCAGAGTGCTCCATTTGAGCCTTTACAGTCAGTGGAGCTTAAGTTCCTGTCAATGAAGACAGCGCTCCTGGATGCATTGGCCTCCATCAAGAGGGTAGGGGACCTGCAGGCATTTTCGGTTGACGAAGCGTGCCTGGAATTCGGGCCGGCTAACTCTCACGTGATCCTGAGACCCCGGCTTGGATACGTGCCCAAGGTTCCTACCACACCCTTTCGAGACCAGGTAGTGAACCTGCAAGCGCTGCCCTTGGAGGAGGCAGACCCAGCCTTGGCACTGCTCTGTCCAGTACGCGCCCTCCGTGCTTACGTAGACAGAACGCGGTGTTTCAGGACCTCAGACCAGCTCTTTGTCTGTCATGGTGGGAAGCTGAAGGGAAAGGCTCTCTCAAAGCAAAGGTTATCTCACTGGATAGTGGATACCATTGCTTTGGCATACCAGCAGCAAGGTCGTCCGTGCCCCCTTGGTGTGAAAGCCCACTCCACACGTAGTGTGGCTTCCTCTTGGGCTCTAGCGCATGACGCCTCGCTAACAGACATTTGTAGAGCTGCAGGCTGGGCGACACCCAACACATTCGCGAGATTCTATAATCTCCGAGTAGAGCCAGTTTCTTCTCATGTACTCGCTTCAACCAGCCGGTGATAGATTCTGCTCAGGTGTCTTCGCTTGCTCGCCATTCCTCTCCACGGACGGGATACGTGCGATATTTCTCTCAGGTGAGTCTGATAAGCTCTGAGTTTCCTCCAGCACTGGTGACGTCAACGCCTGAGTTATGCCAATCTGCCATAACGCAGCTTTTGCGCTTGACTAGGTGCCTCCATGTGCATGGTTCCCCCTCTGGGCGACCCCCACATGTGTATTCCACTGTAAGTCTCCTTGTGAGCGTGTGTCTTTCCCTTGGCAAGCCACCTTGCCACCCCTGGGGTTTAAAATTCCACCTGCGGCTGGACACCCCAGTGATTTTCCATATGCAGCCCTCTGGGTCATATGTGTATTCTAAGTCCCCCCCATTAATGGCTGGGCATAATTGCATATTTCTCTCTGGAGATATGCTTCCCAGTGTACCTTGGTATCCCTGTGTTAAGTAGGACTCCTTCGTTCGTGCTAGTCTCACAACAGGGAGCTCAGACTTACGCAGGGCACTGGAAGACAGCCGAGGTGGCGTGATTAGACTGGAACCCCAATCGTCGTCATCCGACGTAACTCGGAGTGACCACGAAAGGGAACGTCTCGGTTACGGATGTAACCCTCGTTCCCTGAGTGGGAACGGAGACGTTACGTCTTCCTGCCACTTCCGCTGTACCGCTGAAAAACGCCTGGGTCCAGTCTCGACTCCTCAGCGAAGACATATCTGCATTATGCCAGCGTACTTCCTGATATACCCCCTGCGGCGGGCGGAGATACGCTATGCAAATTCCGCAGACCCATGGCATTTCATTGCCATTGGCTCGTTTTATATACTCGAAGGTGATAGGCTTCTAAGCGAAACCCCAATCGTCGTCATCCGACGTAACGTCTCTGATGGAGGTTACGAGACATTGTGTTGAGACTGTCACTAGGGGTCGCACTTGAGAGCCCCAAACATTTCAGACCATTTACATTTACATTTACATATATTCATTTAGCAGACGCTTTTATCCAAAGCGACTTAAAAATGAGAACAATATAAGTAGTTAAACTAACAATATGCAAGTGCTATGACCCTTCCCAGTTTAATCTAACGCAGTATGTGTACTTTTTTTTATTTTTATTTTTTAATAAAGATAATAGATATAGAATAGAAGATAAAGTGTTAGTATTAATGGATCAAGTGTTGCCGAAAAATATGCGTCTTCAGCCATTTCTTGAAAATGGCCATGGCTCTGGTTGAGTTGGGCAGGTCATTCCACCGGCATGGAACAGACCAGAAAAAGGTCAGTGAAAGAGATTTTGTGCCTCTTTGAGATGGCACCACAAGACGGCATTCACTTGAAGAGCACAAGTTTCTGGATGGCACGTAAGTCTGAAGTAATGAGTTTGGGTAGGAGGGAGCAGAGCCAGTGGTTGTTCTGTAGGCAAAAGTCAGTGACTTGAATTTGATGCGAGCGACAACTAGCAACCAGTGCAATTTTGTGAGGAGAGGAGTGACGTGTGCTCTCTTCGGCTCGTTAAAGACCACTCTAGCTGCAGCATTTTGGATCAGTTGCAGAGGTTTGACAGTGCAAGCTGGAAGACCTGCTAGGAGAGCATTACAATAGTCCAGTCTGGATAGAACAAGTGCTTGGACAAGGAGTTGTGAAACATGCTCTGATAGGAAGGGCCTGATCCTCCTAATGTTGTATAAGGCAAATCTGCAGGACCGGCAGAGTTCTAGCAATGTGGTCTGTAAAGTTCAATTGATCATCAATCACAACTCCAAGGTTCCTAGCTGACCTTGATGGAGTTATGGATGACGAACCCAGCTGAATGGAGAAGTTGTGGTGTAGTGTTGGGTTGGCCGGGACCACAAGCAACTCTGTCTTCGCAAGGTTTAGTCGAAGGTGGTGGTCCTTCATCCAGCCAGAAATGTCTGTCAGGCAGGCTGAGATGCGAGCAGCAACCGGTGGATCATCAGGCTGGAATGAGAGGTAGAGTTGTGTGTCATCAGCGTAGCAGTGATAGGAAAAGCCATGTTTCTGAATCACAGATCCTAGTAATGTCATGTAGATGGTGAAGAAAAGTGGTCCAAGCACTGAGCCCTGAGGCACCCCAGTAGCTAGATGTTGGGTCTTGGACACCTCACCTCACCCCTCCACGACACCCTGAAGGACCTACCTGAGAGGTAAGACTTGAACCATTGTAGTGTGGTTCCCGAGATGCCCTTCGTCTTTAAAATTGACAGGAGGATCTGGTGGTTAACTGTGTCAAAGGCAGCAGACAGATCCAGCAGGATGAGAACTGAGGATCTGGAAGCTGCTCTTTCCAGTCTCAGAGCTTCAATCACCGAGAGCAGGGCAGTCTCAGTTGAGTGTCCACTTTTGAAACCAGACTGGTTGTTGTCCAGGAGGTTATTCTGTGTAAGAAAGGAAGATATCGGGTTGAAAACAACTCGTTCAAGTATTTTCGCAACAAATGGAAGAAGAGAGAAGGAGGGTAGAATGTGTGTGTTAGCTGGTAAGATGTGTGTGTCAGTTTGTTGATATTAGCAGAGAAGGAAGAAAGGAGGGATTGATAAAGACCAAGGTCAGTAGGATCTTTCGATTTGCGCCACTTCCTCTCTGCACCCCTGAGTTTAGAACGATGTTCGTGGAGAACATCAGATAACCAGGGAGCAGAGGGGGTGGCACGGGCTGGCCTGGAGGAAAGGGGGCATAAGTTGTCCAAGCAGTATGTTAAAGTGGAGAAAAGAGTATCAGTTGCACTGCTAGTATCTAGTGTTGAGAGCTGATCAGGTGGAGGAGGTGTGGATGAGACCAAAGAGGATAGGTGAGAGGGTGAGAGTGAGCGTAGGTTTCGCCGAAAGGTGATCTGTGGAGGAGTGTGTGTTGTGTTCTGAGTCAGGTTGAGGTTGAGAGTGAGGAGGAAGAGATCTGGAGTGTGCAGCGGAGTGACCAGTGTATGGTCAGTGGAGCAGTAGCGTGTGTAAATAAGGTCTAATTGGTTACCTGATTTGTGAGTAGCCGCAGTAGATACTCGTTTGAGGTCCAATGAGGCAAGTAGAGTGTGGAAATTAGCAGCCTGAGGCTTTTCTAGGTGGATGTTGAAGTCTCCAAGAACTACGAGAGGAGAATCATGCTCAGGGAAGGATGAGAGTAGCACATCAAGCTTCTCCAAGAAACTGCCAAGTTGACCTAGTGGACGATAGACAACTACAAAATGGATTTTAATAGGCCTAGTGATGGTAACTGAATGCGATTCAAATGAGCTATTGTCACACAGAGGTGGTAAAGGATAAAATTTCCAATTGTTTGAGATGAGAAGACCAGTACCTCCACCCCTTCCGGTCAGGCGAGGGGTGTGTGATAAAGTGAAGTTAGTGGAGAGGGCAGCAGGTGTGGCAGTGTCCTCTGGTCTAATCCAGGTCTCAGTCAGGGTCAATAGGCTCAGACCTGAATGACTAGAAATAGATATAATGAAATCAGCTTTGTTTACAGCGGACTGGCAATTCCAGAGACCGATGGGAATAAAGAATAAAGAGAATAAAGTACTAGTACACCAGAAAGGTACGCAGGTTGCTAGGATTGTGCTGCCTCCTACGTGTGACATTGTTAGTAATAGTAGGGATTTGAAAACACATAGTGAAAGAAAGGTCACAAATAGAAAGATGAGAAAAAAAGTTGAGTAGAAGAGAGAGTAAACAACAAGAAAATAATACTCAAGTGCCTTGTCGGTGTCCTTGCTCGGTGGATTCACGCAGGTAGAGTCGCTGGTCTTTACCCTCTTCGGTCTTCACACGAGGGCTGCCGCGGTATACTACTTGCTTTATACTCACCTGAAATGTCGTTATGGAATACAGCTGGACATGCCTCACTAGCGAAACTGTTTACCTCGTGACTAAACATGAACATTTAGGCAGGCGATTTAGTGTTGTTGCAGGAGGGACACAATGTCTCATTCCCTCCATCAGGGAATGGAGGTTACAATAGTATCCGAGATGTTCCCTATCTGTCTGTCACTTTGATGTTGTGTCAAGACTGACACTAGGGGTCCCTATGGAGCCATGGTCCCCAGGGCACCATGCTTGCCCTGGATCAATGGCTGAAACCTCCGCAGGGCCAGCAACACCACTAGTCACTCGAGGCAACTGATATGCCAAAAAAGTCAAGGTCCTGTCCATGAGCCGGAGGCTGCATGCCCTTTCACAAATTTTTGATTTGTGAGACACACTGCCATAGGGACTGAGTCCAGCTCCCTCTCAAGAAAAGAGATGCTCTGCACTGGGGAGAGTATGCTCTTTTCCTAGTTCACCTGAAGCCCCAGTCGTCTGAGGTGGCTGAGCACCTGTGCTCACACAATAGATCTCAAGAGTGAGCTACTGTAGAATCAGCCAGTCATCCAGATAATTGAAAATGTAGATGCCCACTTCCTTTAGTGGGGCAAGGGCAGCCTCTGTGACTTTCGCCAAGACAGGTACAGCCCGAAGGGGAGGACATTTTACTGGTATGCCTGACCCTTGGAAGCAAATCAAAGAAACGGTCTAATGTTGAGGTAAAATCGAGACATGGAAGTGCGTGTCCAAACCTGTTGGTGAACGCATGTCAAAATGCGCCTCTGCATCAACATCTTGAACAGGAGCCTGTGCAGGGCCTGGTTCAAAACTCAAAGGTCTAAAACCTTTCTTTTGTACTGTAGCGTCTGGACCAATCAGAAACACAGAACTTATTCATTTATTTAAAACTTCCCCAAAAAACTGACATCCCAAATGAAGCTAACACACTGGCAGGACGTGGTGTCTTGTTACAGGACACACTGAGACTGATAAGAGTTTTACGATCCAAAGGAATGTCCAGAAAGCTGTGAATCTCACTTAAATTCTTGCAGAGGAGGAGATATAAACCCTGTTAATACTATATATTCTATATATAACCACTTGATAAATGTGTAAACATGTATCTAATTGTCCCATCTCATGATTTTCCTTTTATGTGGTGTGGCTTTTGTATTCTTGTAAACTCTATTGGGTTAATGTTTCAGACTTAGCATATTATGGTTAACCAAAATCATATGTGTGGCATATTTGGTCTCTATAAAATCCAATCTTCGTCTCCGATTTGTTAATTTACATTACATTTTTCTAACTTTGTGACGCATTAGTATTATAAGAATCTTAAAGATTCTTTTCTTAAACACCCAGTGAAAGTACATATTCAAATGCCCTGCTAGAACACAATGGGTCGTAAAATTTCCCTCCAAAGGGAAATCTTCTCATTGGCTCACACACTTCCAGAGGTTGTGCCATCTTCACGCTTTAAAGTCACTGATCAGCTCTTAGCTCTCGCTTAGTCCCTTTCTGAAATGCTGACGTGAAGATGATGCTGAACTAGAATCTTCTAAGGACCCACCAAGCTTGTGCCAGGCTGCGGCCTTGTCTTTCCATTCACCAAAGATACTCTGAAACCCACTGGTTCTCTCTCATCAAGACCACATCAGCAAAGATCAACAGGAGCTTCAACAGATTGCATCAGGACAGTTTAATTCAAATGGGCGAGACATGCAAGTATCAAACTTAGCCTCATTATTTGATACATTAAGTATCCTTACCCCTCTAAAGAAGGGTGTGTTAGAACTAAACTGATGGTTTGCTCAAGGCTGTTGATCTGCTGAATTTCAAACAATGCTATAATTTCTTGCTTTCCTGTATTCTGCTTCAGCTCTCTTTCCCTTGGTAAACTGTATGCATGTATGTGTGTGTATGTTAGAGTAGTTTAAGTGTTTAGACTAGTTAATAAAATCTTGTTCATGTCACACGTAAAGTTATCCGTGTCTCAAGCTCATAACTGGAGTCACTAATCATTTAGATCTTGATTACTGCTCTTAGTAGTACTGTAAATTAAGAAAGACATTTTCCATGCCCCGGAAATGTACATTTCTTAGAGTTAATAAACAATTAATCCTGAGTGTTCACGGGACAAACAGGTTAATTGATTGTAATATTAATTCACGACATTAAGTTAATTATATTAACTGATCCAAATATTCATAATCAATTCTAACAAGTTATTATTGATTATTAATATTTCATAGAGCTAATTTGCTACAGTACGATAAAGTAAAGGCTGTAAAATAACTTCTTCATCTCGGCTGAAAGAAGACTCCAAGAGTAATGAAATTTATGCACGCAGACATGGGTGTCTTTGCCTGCCACCAACATAAAAAGGATGCTGTAGAATTTAAAATAATCCAAGATATTTTAAATGAACAAAGATATTTGCTTGACTGTTTTTCTAACCCCTCTTTCAGAGACAATGACCATTTGGAGTTCCTAAGGCACAGAGGGGCTGATAGTGATCTAGGCATGCAGGCCAAATGTTTGTACTTTGGGGGGGTCGATGAATTGTCACACCTTTAGTACAGTGGTGGAAGTGTAATTATCTGATTGGTCAGTTTGAATGTCTCACAGTTGGGTTTTAGTCACATGGTCAAGGAAAGGATAAAAGAAGATTGTAACTGTTGCTCTGTCTCTTTGATGCTCTGGCTCTCTTCTTCTCTGGGTCCCTTTCTTGGGGGCTCTCTTCTTATTCTTGGGGCTCTCTCCTTTTGCCTCCTCTTTTCTTTGTCTCTCTCTCTCTCTCTCTCTCTCTCTCTCTCAGGTAACATTTTTCATATATGCTGGGTACAATTAATAATATAAGTTATCATCATCATCTCATACATATATTTTGTAACTATTTTAAGTGTAACCATAACCATATTTTGTCATTAAACCTTTTCAATTGCAACTAATGTACTAACTAGTTTTGATTTGGTATTGACTTTGAAGTGCTACATATTGCAATACAATATCGTCACTATCTATAGCAACGCTCTCCCACAAATATTAAGCTATTGTAACTGCACTTATTTCCGTCGTTGGTATAAGTGGCAGTGGGTGGTTAAAGACAAGAAATGTGCAGTTTTCTACCATCTTGCCAATAACGTTTCTTTAGTCATTCGGCAGTTCTTGCAGCTTGAACCACTGCAGGAATTCCACCCTTACAATGCCGTTGAACCTGGGCGGGTGCCTGGCGAACTGAATTGCATAGCCGAGTCTGACTGCCCAAATGAGCCAGCATGACGGGGTGCAAAGTTCTAGATGGGCCTCCAAACTCCGTACAAGTGGCACCAGAGAAACAATTTTTGATGTACCAGTGGTAGGGCGAAGAAACAGCCCTGCGCCCCGATGATGTAACTGTGGGTGCACTGGAACCGGCCTGTGACGGGTGAGGAAGCTGCGCATCTTTTGAATGCACTGACCTGTGTGGGGCTTTGTGTAAGTCACAGCCAGACATGAGGAGGCAACAAACTCACATACAGGATGTCCGAGCTGCAGACTGTGTGACCCCAAGGAATGGGTTGCTGCTCTTCCTTTGAAAATTTGGGTTACGCTGCCAATTGGGTGAGCAGCAGAACAAAAAGAAAAGGAAACAAAAGATTCTCCACCTAGCCCTCCACCAGGGTAAGAAGCGATGTGCTCATGTCTCCTGAGGAAAAGCAGCTCAAACTATCCATGGGTCGCCTGTCTCAGGGATGCTTTGAAGCCTTCTTGGGGTCCCGCTGCGACCGGGCTTTGGGCTTGGGCTGTGGCGGAGCTGGTGTGGCAGCCACAGGCGGACACCCTCAGTGATGAGCAGATGAAGAGCGTGACCTCGGTGGCCTGTAAGTGGCGGTGGAACCACGCTGAAGTAAGATGTGTTTAATTGCCTCAGTCTGCTTCTTTACTGCCGAGAACTGCTGGGTAAATCGTCGACAGTGTCGCCGAAGAGGCTGCTTTGCAAGATGGGGTCAGCTCTACTTAGGGATCCTCCTTGTACCTCCTGGCCGCCCACACCGTTGAGTGGAAAAAGCCCAAATGTGAAATCAGGCTCACCATAAGACAAGTTGCCTAACTCATCCTAACTCGACCGGACACAAAGTGTGTGAAGAGGAACGGTAGGTCCATGGGGACTGACCTTGCGGAAATGCTTTCATTAGCCATGTTTCCATCAACTTGTCAATCGAATTATCTGAAGTTCGGTAAAAAAAATCATGCGAATAAAGCTGCTGAAAGTGTGTTTCCATCAAACGGCTTTAAAGCGAATAAAAACCTGTGCGTAATGACGTCACCAGCTGTTTTGCGATCAAATTGGTATATCGAATTGATTTGAGACATTTTAAGGTGTTTCCATTCATTTTCGCACTGAATCGCACAACATTCAAGCAAACATTTGCGAACAAAGTTTTGCTAAACAAAATGGAGCGCGCCATTTACCAACAAATGAACAATATTGCACAAGTTATAATAGTGCTTATGTGCCAGCTGATAGCGACGTATCAAGTTATAATAAGAAAACAACGACGCTATCAACACATTGCTATGATGATGCAGATGCACGGAAATCCCCGACGACAACGGAGGCGGCCTGTGGTGTGGGAACGACAGCGCTCCAAACAGTTCTGGGAGATCGTGGTTCAGAGACACTTCACGGAAACCCTTTGGTTGAAGCATTTTCGGATGACCAAGACAACATTTGACCTGTTGTGTCATTTTATTGGCCCGTCCCTTTCCCCAGATGTCGCAAGCTCTCGCCCTCCGGTTCCAACCGAGAAGCGTATCGCCATTGCGCTCTACAAACTGTGGTAGGCGAAACGTTTGGAGTCAGCAAAACCACCGTGCACCGGTGTGTTTACGCCGTGTGCAATGCGATACGAACGAGGATGATGCAAAGATATATATACCTACCTGGAGTGGATGAGGCGCATGATATCTCGCTGCGTAACTCCAGAGCGCACCTTGTGCCACAGGTGTATGGCGCAATAGACGGGACTCACGTCCCGATTAGACCCCCTGCTGAAGGCTACAGGGATTTTGTCAATAGAAAGGGCTGGCCATCAATCGTACTACAGGCTGTGGTAGACGATCGTTGCATCATAAGGGACATTTGTGTCGGCACTCCCGGTAGTGCGCATGACGCGGCAGTCTTCACCACTTCTGACCTGAACATGTGCGTCTGTTTACCTTGGTAGATGGTACACTTAAGCAATCTCAGATTGAATGAAAATGCAGTTCATATATTATGTTTCATTTCCACATTGATGTTCATTTCCACATTGATTTGGAAACATTACTATTTTTAATGTTTTTGAAAGAAGTTTCTTCTGCTCATCAAGCCTGCATTTATTTGATCAAAAATACAGAAAAAAAAAAAAAAAAATATTGTGATATATTATTACAATTTAAAATAATTGGTTTTCAATTTATTATACTTTAAATTATCATTTATTTCTGTAATGCAAACCTGAATTTTCAGGATCATTACTCCAGTATCACATGATCCTTTAGAAATCATTCTAATATTCTGATTTATTATGAGTGCTGGAAACAGTTCTGCTGCCTAATATATTTGATGAATAAAACGTTAAAAAGAACTGCATTTATTCAAAATAAAAAAAAATATTTTCTAATAATATAAATCTTCTTTACTATCACTTTTTATCAATTTAACACATCATTGCTGAATAAAAGAATTGATTTATTAAAAAAATAAATAAATAAAATAATTACTGACCCCAAATTACTGACCAGTAGTGTATATTGTTGTTACAAAAGATTTCTATTTTTAAAGCATTTGCTTCTTTTTTTTATTTTTATTTTTTTTTATTTTTTATTCATCAAAGTATCCTAAAAAAGTATCACAGGTTATGAAAAAATATTAAGCAGCAGAACTGTTTCCAACTTTGATAAGAAACTTTCAAAACCATTAAAAATAGTAATGTTTCCAAACTTTTGGCCTGTACTGTATGAGTACCAGAAGTATCATCACAACAATTAGCTGCAGAGTTGTTAATTATTGTGCTTATTTGTTATAGCCTACATGTTATCTCTACACCTTGTGTGGATATTCTATTCTAGATTCCCTGAGAGACATCCCCAAAACCCAATCGAAATGGAAGGTGTCCAGGTGCCCCTCCTGTTAGCTGGAGATCCAGCCTACCCTCTCCTCCCATGGTTGATGAAAGGATTTTCTGGCCCTAATCTCTCAGAGGAAGAAGAGGTGTTTAACCTTCACTTGAATGGTTCACGTGTGAAAGTTGAACACACGTTTGGACGCCTCAAGGGGAGATGGCGTGTGCTGGCCAAACGGTCTGATATTGACCACAAGTTCATGCCAACCGTTGTGGTTGCTTGTTGTGTATTGCACAACTTGTGCGAAAAGGAGAGGCAAAGGTTTTTCCAACCGGGCCCTGAGCAGCACCACCAAAACCTACCACAACCACCTCATCACCCAAATGAAGGTCCACCAAACGCAGAGGCAGCAGCTATCCGCCAAGCTCTACTTAGATATGTGTCAATTAGAGTCCGCCAGTAGTACAACAGCAAGCTATACATTCTCAGTAAGGAAATGCTTGATATCAACTTTAGATTTGTATGATTATGTATTCCCTCCAAATTATTATTTTGCCTATTTTCTTTCTTGGGGGCACTCTCATTTTATAGCTCTTTTTAATTTGTATAGTGTAATGTAGTGATTGTGCTCTAGAATGCAGACAATTGTATTGTCATCTGTAAGTGCCCAGCCCAGTCTAAACCTCAAGCCATTTTCAGTACAGTGGGGTAAAGCTACAGCACATTTTCAAAAACAGTATAGCATAGGAGTTTGTGACAACAAATGATGCAAGGGAATCTCTTTTGTAACCCAGGTTACCAGTGGACAGAGACAAAATGCACTTCAAATTAAACAACAGAGTTAAAGTATGAAAACTGCTTTCAGATCAAATATAAGACTGCAAACAAATTAATTAATTATATAGAAATGGAGAAATATAAAATATTGAATGTTATAAATATGTCCAATAGCGTTATCTCCCTTTACATAAGCCTCCAATGAGATCGCATTTTGAATGACGTCATGGAAAATTCCGCTATCGCGGCACTTTTAGAGAGCAGCGCCTTCTAGAACTTTTTTTTCTCCGTGAACCTCTGACGCGAGCAGACGCTTGTTTTGCTGCGGGAGATTTGAAGCTCCGATTGAGTCGAGAATTGATGATTCAGAGAGAAGCAGTTTATGCTCGAGAATGACATTTTGAGAACGTGTATCATCTGGAACTTCCCTGGTTCTTCCGATGTACATGTAAACGAGTTCCTTGGCCAGGTTTTTTTTTTTTTTGTTCTTCTGTTCTTTTGTTTCCACGTGAGTGCTGTGATGTCCAGCTGATGAGTGTGATCCATTCCGCATGTGAATCGAACGGAGTGTGAATCATTCCTGAATTGTGGATTGTCTCAGCTCTTCCTGTGTGCGTAACGGTGGGGTTGGACTGGCGAGCCGCCCATTTAACGAATCCTTTGATTTCCCTGTGAAAGAGAAAACTTGCTCATCTTTGAACGGTAGGATTAGAACCACACATCAAATTATTCTGTTCTATCCAGGACAGAATAGGACGACTGAATTAAGTGTCTCACGAACTTTTGGACTGAGTTTACGAACTGATCTGTTCATTGAGAAACATCCAACTTTTGGACTTTCTGAGTATTTACATTCAAGAGTGAATGAAATTTTGTTTTGTTTTGTTTGTTTCATTTTCTATTGTTTTCCTTACGCCTGTGTGAGGTTATATGGGTCCATGTTCAACAAATTGAGTAATCATTACAATCTAACAACAAGGTAAAAAGAAAAGAACAAATTCAGTAAATTCAAACTTTCTTACCTCATCCTTTTGTTTGAGTATTCACTGCTGCTGTGTCATCTCTCTCCCCGGACGAACCTAATCTTTTGAGCCCACTGGTCCGTTTGTAAGTTGAGACAAATTTAGCACGTGTACGGGTTACAAGTAAAAGTGGCGAGTGCCAGCCAGGAGAGAGATTGGCCTGCAGCAATAGTGACAATACAAATATATTATTAATTATTTATATACTCAGCAGAATATTGACAACATGGATATTGTAAAAAGAGAGAATGTAGATGTCTCAAATGCCGTAATAGTCAGCGGCTTAACATTAACTGAAACAGATCAGGACTTAGAAGCATGGTTGTTGAGATATGGCAGCATTAGTCGCAACCTTCTCATTGATGACCCAAACTCCGAATTCCATCAACATGCCATTATAGAGTTTACTTATAGCTCCGCTATGAAAACACTAATGCCCCTTCTGCCCGTAACAATGGTCAGTACGTCAAACCCAGATACCACTTTCATAGTGCGTGCCTTAAGCTGTGTCTACCCTCATGTAGATAGTGACAGAGCCACTAAGTTGTATTTGGAAGAACTACAAAATCTTGCTAGCGCTAGTGGAAAGTCAATTGAAGAAGTGCTCCAGGAGGAGTTAAAGAGGATGAAAGCTGGCTGTTCTGTTGCTGAGCCCATATCTGCTTCAGGTGAAAGAGTTAACTATCCACATGTTGCAGACTCTCAAACTCGTGATAGCAGCACAACCAGCTCACTGGATGGACTGTCGTCCCCAGCCAAATTACAGAGAGTGACCACAGAACAAGTAGCCCCTCCCTCAAATGAATCTGAGACATCACAAAACCTGTCCAAGGAAAGACCCAGCATTAGAACTAGCCATCCTGCACCTACAGTGTTACCCCATCCAGTACTTACAATGGACATGATTGATCCGCCCAGCGTGCAAAAAGTTGTAGTTGAACACATTGTCAGAACAAACGACACTGCTACATTACAACCTACCTCTTTCCGTCTCAGGTCTTTCTCTGGGAAAGTTCCTAGGCCTGTAAACGAGCCAGACTTCGACACATGGCAGGCAAGTGTTCAATTTCTTTTAGATGATCCCTCCATTTCGGACTTGTCTCGCACAAGGAGAATACTTGATAGTCTGCTCCCCCCGGCAGCTGATGTCATTAAACATGTGAGTCCCCAGTCTTTACCTTCAGTTTACTTGGAGTTGCTAGAGTCTGTTTACGGATCCGTGGAGGATGGAGATGAGCTGTTAGCAAAATTCATGACCATGCTACAGAACCCAGGGGAGAAGCCCTCCAGTTATTTGCACCGGTTGCAAGTTATGCTGAGCACTACTGTAAGGAGAGGAGGCATTGCGGAGAGTGAGCAAAACCGCTGTCTGATAAAGCAGTTCTGCCGTGGATGCTGGGATAATGGGTTAATTTCCAGCTTACAGCTAGAGAAGAAAAAGATCCACCCACCTTCTTTTGCAGAGATGGTAGTGCAAATTCGCACGGAAGAAGACCGACAAGCCTCAAAAGAAGACAGAATGAGAAATCATTTTGGATTGAACAAACAGAGTAATGCCCCCAAAATGAGAACTGCTACTCATCAAATGTCAACATACTCCCATGATGCAGTTGGTGGAGCAGCTGAAGAGGCGGATACTATGAGGGCTCAAATATCTGAAATTAATGCTCAAGTGGCTGCTATGCAAACCTCAACTTACCAGAAGTGCAAGCCTGATTATTCCAAAAATTCTGAATTGATCCAGCTAAAGAAAGAGCTAGTAGAACTACAAGCAGAAGTAGAGGCTATGAGAACATCCATTTCTGGTAAAGTGCCAAAAGAAACCCCAGCAGCTAAGGAAATAGCGGGACTGAAGAAGCAAGTGGCAGAGTTAAAGGCTCAGTTGTCAGCCCCTGACATACCACAACATCGGTCAGGCAAGACTGCAAAATTCCAGCATAGGCAAACTGAGAGGGATGAGAACAATCAACTCAGAAGTGGTTCAGTGACGTTCACTCGTCCTCGTCCTGGATACTGTTTTAGATGTGGTGAGGAGGGACACCTTGCCATCAACTGCGAAAATGAACCGAACCCTTCTAAGGTAGATGAGAAGAGGCGCCAGTTGAGAGAAAAACAAGCCCAGTGGGACCTAAAGAACCAAACCACTACTACTCAGTTAAACACCAGGCAGTCTCTGTAGCAGGGCATATGGAGACTGGGACAAAGCATCATTGCCCTAAAAGCCAACTGCCAAAGGGACTAATTGGAATGAAATGTACTGCCCAAATCTATGTTGACGAAATTAAAGTGAACTGCCTTTTAGACACTGGTTCCCAGGTGACTACAATCCCCTTCTCATTTTACAAAAATAACTTGTCTCATTACCCCATGAAACCCCTGGAGTCTTTGCTGGAAGTGGAGGGAGCCAATGGACAATCCGTGCCTTACCTTGGGTATGTGGAGTTAACTTTAATGTTTCCCAAAGAGTTCCTAGGAACAGATACCGAGGTTACCACACTAGCACTGGTGGTTCCAGATTTGGTAAATGTACCACAAGTCCTCATCGGTACAAATACCTTGGATGTGCTTTACTCCAGTTACGTTCAAAAAGAGACTGTCAGCCCCAAATCAGCTTCTAAAGGGTACGCAGCTGTACTGAAGACACTTGATGTGAGGCATCGACAATCATGTGCCAAAACCCTTGGGTGTGTGACATTAAAAGGGGCAGTCCCTGAAACAGTGCCAGCAGGATGCACTACTGTTCTTGATGGAGCCGTCTGTCTGAATTACCTTCCAGCAGAAACACTGACTGTTATAAGTCCTCCCACCATATCTTCTCTGCCAAGTGGTCTTTTAGTTGCTAGTGGATTGCACGCCTTACCTGTGAAACGTTTCTTCTCCTTGCCTGTGGTAGTCAAGAATGAAACCCAGACTAACATAGTAATCCCTCCCCGGTCTGTGATTGCAGAAATGCATGCTGTCCAGCAGGTGATAAACAAGCCATTCACAAGTGATGTTTCTGAAACACCAGAAAGTCCTCAGATAACTCTCGATTTTGGAGACTCCCCACTGCCCTCCGAATGGAAAGAACGGATATCAGCCTTGTTAAACTCCATGCCTGAAGTTTTTGCTTTGAAGGAAATGGATTATGGACACACTGATAAGGTGAAGCACCGAATTAAACTGAGTGACGAAACTCCTTTCAAGCATAGAGCTCGTCCCATCCACCCACAAGATATTGATGCCGTCAGGAAACATCTACAGGAGTTGTTAGCAGCTGGTATTATACGAGAGTCTGAGTCCCCATTCGCATCCCCCATTGTAGTGGTCCGGAAAAAAGACAACTCAGTGCGGCTATGTATTGACTTTAGGAAGCTAAACTCTCAAACCATACGAGATGCATATGCCCTCCCAAACCTGGAGGAAGTGTTCTCCATGTTAACCTGTTAAGCTGCAACCCCACTTTTGAAAAATCCCCAGAAATGACATACCCAAACTGAAACAGATACAGTTCATGAACCCTTTGTACTAAAAGCACAAGTATGATCTCATTTGAAAGCTGACACCTGGCAGTTTATTGTAAATGTAGAATTAATTATTATCATAATGACAAAAATTGTTATAAATAGCTTCAAAGTTTTGTAAAGTTATTAGAAATTAATTTTTATGAAACATCCTCATGAAAATAAAATTGAAGTTGGCACTGGAGCAATCTAGAAATGCACTACAGCTAAAGCCACATGTCTAAACATTTTATGTTTAAAATCTGAAGATAATAAGTCCAAAACTCTGTATTTAGTTAAATGTTTTTCAAGACCATGTCAGTTGACTTTATTTTGATTTGACGCTAAGATGCTTCTGATGTTTATTGTCACTTCTAACCATCTATCCAGTATATTGTCTCTATTGTTTTGTGGTGCAAACGAGCCCCATTCAGTCTCAGTCTCCCCCTGCACACATTCACACCTCTCCAGCCTGGTTATGGCTCGAAATATGCATTTCTTTTGTCTGCATTATAGTTACTAACGACTGGCTATTCACATGTTATTCATAGGGTTTCAGTCCCTAATTTCTTTTCTCAAAGTTCACCTCACATTTTAAATAAAGAATAAAGAACATTCTTGAATAAAGAAACTTTCAGTAAGCATTCAAAAAACATAAAAGTATAACTTCTAGGTTGCAGGTGCACCTAGGGCTAGCTAGCATGTTAGCTTAGCACACCATCAATACACGACCATTTATGAGATTAAAACCATGTTTGTGCTCCAAACTTACTTTTATAACGCAAGTGGAGTATTTTAAATAATCTTCTGTGATCTAATTTGGCTTCAGATAAAAAAATCAGACAGAAAATATACTATTGTATACTGTTCTGCACAATGATAGTCTATATAGATTAGCATTACATTATAAATATAATATATTATTATGAAAATACCTGGCATGTCTTGAAAAACACAGTTAACTCAAATATCATTGCAATCATGTTTATTATCTTCAAAACATCTGTATCTGCATTTTACAGCGCGAACTCTGTAGCTTTGTGTATCAGTGACGTCCTGGAATGTCACATGATCATGGCTCTTCTTCATGTTCTATATATGGACAATTATTGTGCATATAGCGCCCTCAGGCTGTTGGTATGGATTGAAAACACAGTATCAGAGTATGCAAGCGCTCATAATGATTACATCGACGCATTTGGGTATAAATTCAATAAATATTATTCCTGTCTATAGAAATATGATGTGAATCTATGAGAATATATCAATATTTCTCCAAATCTGCACATTTTTGAGCTAAAGCCCTGAAGGACGTTGTTTTGTGTATCGCTGTCATGACGACAGCACGGGAGTTTTTTATGAATGAAAGCGGCTGACGCGCATAATTCATATTAAAGGTATCGACTCATTTTTTCATTTCATAACTCCTGACACAAATTAAGAAATAACTGTCGCTATAAGTTTCTCAGAATACAATAGTGGTCAAATACTGAAACTTGAGTCTTATATCTTTTTAATGATGTATAGTTTGTCGAAGTAGAACATTAAATCTGATAGTAACTTTGAGCTATATATAAAAAAAAACGCTTCAGTGCGCCGACGCACTGGTGAAGCTTAACAGGTTAACTGGTTCCAAGTGGTTTTCTGTTCTGGATCTAAAATCCGGGTATTACCAGATTGAGATGGATGAAGCGGACAAGCAGAAGACAGCATTCGTATGCCCCCTCGGGTTCTGGGAGTTTAACCGTATGCCACAAGGGATAACCAATGCGCCAAGCACCTTCCAGCGGCTCATGGAGCGCTGCATGGGTGACTTAAATAGAAGAGAAGTCTTAGTTTTCATCGATGATCTTATCATCTTCTCTGAAACCCTTGAGGAGCATGAGCGCCGACTGATACAAGTCCTGAATCGTCTAAAAGAATACGGATTGAAGCTCTCACCCGAGAAATGCAAATTCTTTCAAACATCTGTGCGCTACTTGGGCCACATTGTCTCCCAGAACGGTGTAGAAACTGACCCATCAAAAATTGAGGCCATTAAAACCTGGCCAAGGCCCCAGAACCTTCGGGAACTAAAATCCTTCTTAGGATTTACAGGATATTACCGTAGATTTGTTAAAGATTTCTCCAAGATTGCAAAGCCGCTCAACAATCTTACAGCTGGCTATCCTCCGGTTCGAAAGGGAAAAAGGAAAGATAAAGATCATACTTACTTTAATCCAAAAGAGTCTCTGTGTGACAGATGGACTACCGAGTGTCAACAGGCATTTGAAAGCCTCGTGGAAAGGTTAACCTCTGCTCCTGTCTTTGGGTACGCAAATCCTTGTCTACCTTACCTATTGCATACAGATGCTTGTGCTACAGGACTAGGAGCAGCCTTGTATCAAGAACAGCAAGGACACATGAGAGTCATAGCATTTGCCAGCCGTGGATTAACAAAGTGTGAAGCCAAGTATCCTGCCCACAAATTGGAATTTCTGGCTCTCAAATGGGCAATCACCACAAAATTCCATGACTATCTGTATGGGGCAGACTTCACAGCGGTCACTGATAGCAATCCCCTCACCTATGTCCTTACGTCTGCCAAACTAGATGCTACTAGTTATAGATGGTTATCCAGTCTCTCAACGTACAACTTTAAGATCCAATACAGAGCTGGAGCACAAAATCAAGATGCGGACGGATTGTCACGTCGTCCCAATGGTGAACCATCAGATGATTGGGAATCTAAAAAAGAGCAAGAACGAATCAGAAAGTTCACTCTACATCATCTTGGAGATCTTGAAGGCAACACCAAGACAATCTTACCTGAAGTAGTGGAGGCCATCTGTGAAAAACATCAAGTCAATCAATCCCATGATTTTCAGTCTTTCCCTTTGACCTTGGTAGAGTCTCTGAGCATGAATGCAAAGGCATTACCTCCAGAAATCCAGGAAGAAGATGGCCATGGTCTCCCAGAGATTCCTTGCCTGTCTGAAGAGGATCTGATCAGGAAGCAGCGAGCTGACCCTGAAATTAAAGAGGTAATTGAGTACTTGGAGTCTAACAACAAACCTTCAAACTTGAAATTCCACTTACCTGCAGTAACCTTGTGGATGAGACAATGGAACAAACTTGAGCTGAAGAATGGGTTGTTATATCGGAAGAGGATGGATGGAGACAAAGTGTTGAACCAACTGGCTTTACCTGAAGATCTTCGAGGAATTGTACTTACCAGTCTTCATGATGACATGGGGCATCTGGGTCTGGAGCGAACTCTCGATCTTCTCCGTTCCAGATTTTATTGGCCGAAGATGGCAGCCGATGTGGACATAAAAATCAAAAGGTGCGAGCGCTGTGTTCGTAGGAAGACTCCTTCACAGAAAGCGGCTCCCTTGGTGAATATTCAGACCCATAGGCCTTTAGAACTAGTTTGTATGGATTTTCTGTCGCTGGAACCAGACAGCAGTAACACCAAGAATATTTTGGTCATCACAGACCATTTTACCAAGTACTCTGTTGCTATTCCTACCCGTAACCAAAAAGCACAAACAGTTGCTAGATGCCTGTGGGATAATTTCTTTGTCCATTACGGTTTTCCAGAAAAGCTGCTCAGCGATCAGGGGCCAGATTTTGAATCTCATACCATCCAAGAGTTGTGTAGAATTGCTGGCATCCGAAAAGTGAGAACCACCCCCTACCATCCTAGAGGGAACCCGGTGGAACGCTTTAACCGGACCCTCTTACAGATGCTAGGCACCCTGGAGAACAAAAGCAAAGCTCATTGGAAAGATCACGTCAAACCATTGGTGCATGCATATAACTGCACCAGGAGCGATGTAACTGGATACTCACCATATGAACTAATGTTTGGGAGGCAGCCTCGACTGCCGATCGACCTTGCTGTCGGACTTCATACCAACTTCCCATTACAGTCCCATTCGCACTATGTGAAATCCCTAAAGAGTAGATTAGAGGAAAGCTACAGAGTTGCTTCTCACAATGCATCCAAAATAGCTGATCGGAACAAAAGACGTTTTGACAGAAATGTAGTTGCCTCTACCCTTGAACCAGGTGATCGAGTCCTTGTGCGAAATGTCAGATTGAGAGGGAAACACAAGTTGTCAGATAAATGGGCCTCTGAGATCTATGTGGTAGTCCGGAAAGCAGGTGACATGCCAGTATATACAGTCTGTCCAGAAGGGAAAGATGGACCAGTTCGCACATTACACCGCAATCTGCTACTGCCTTGTGGGTTCCTACCCCTGAATGAAATCGAAGGAACAGACCCTCTGAAAATTAGTCGTAAGCCTAGAACCAGATCCCACTCTGCACGTGAAGCAGTTCCTCAAGAACATCTGAGTGGTCAGTCTGAATCAGAGGATGACTCTTATATTGGAAATTCAGGACGCCAATTGGAGTTTAGTACAAAAATTATTTCACCTCCAGAACATCCTATGACCGTAGAGAACTTACCTGAAACAGAGTTTCTCGATTCCCCTGCTGCTGTGGTAGAACCTGTGAAAGAAACCTTACCTGACACTGGAACCCTTCCGGCTGCCGTAGACCTTGTAAAAGAAACCTTACCTGACATCAGACTAGAAGAAGACTCCACAGATAATAAATCAGAAAATGAAGAAAATTGTATACCTGTTCAAGATGGAGACACTGTTGAAGTGGAGAACTGCAGAAGCAAATGCATTGAAAGTACTGAGCCCCCAGAGTTGTTAGCACCTATGAATGGAAATGTGCTGGAGTTTTCAGGTCTGTCGGACACTGTAACGGAGGAAACACAATCCAATGACACAATCTCACCTGCCCAGGATGTTACAAGTAACCAGCCCGTTACAGATGATGACCTTGGAGCTATTGACCCTAGACGTTCCAAAAGGCAGCGTGGGCCTCCTAACAAATTCCAGTATCATAAACTAGGAAATCCCCTAACACTAGTTATCCAGTCCTTACTGCAAGGGTTAAGTTCTGCACTTACCAGTTCCTTGGAAGAATCCACATCCATCAGTGATCAGTCCTTGAATATGTCTGGTGCTTTTCCTATAGTCGTGACAAGTCAACCCCAAGCATGCCCGAGGACGTGCCTGAATTCAGAGGGGGAAAGTGTAACCCAGGTTACCAGTGGACAGAGACAAAATGCACTTCAAATTAAACAACAGAGTTAAAGTATGAAAACTGCTTTCAGATCAAATATAAGACTGCAAACAAATTAATTAATTATATAGAAATGGAGAAATATAAAATATTGAATGTTATAAATATGTCCAATAGCGTTATCTCCCTTTACATAAGCCTCCAATGAGATCGCATTTTGAATGACGTCATGGAAAATTCCGCTATCGCGGCACTTTTAGAGAGCAGCGCCTTCTAGAACTTTTTTTTCTCCGTGAACCTCTGACACGAGCAGACGCTTGTTTTGCTGCGGGAGATTTGAAGCTCCGATTGAGTCGAGAATTGATGATTCAGAGAGAAGCAGTTTATGCTCGAGAATGACATTTTGAGAACGTGTATCATCTGGAACTTCCCTGGTTCTTCCGATGTACATGTAAACGAGTTCCTTGGCCAGGTTTTTTTTTTTTTTGTTCTTCTGTTCTTTTGTTTCCACGTGAGTGCTGTGATGTCCAGCTGATGAGTGTGATCCATTCCGCATGTGAATCGAACGGAGTGTGAATCATTCCTGAATTGTGGATTGTCTCAGCTCTTCCTGTGTGCGTAACGGTGGGGTTGGACTGGCGAGCCGCCCATTTAACGAATCCTTTGATTTCCCTGTGAAAGAGAAAACTTGCTCATCTTTGAACGGTAGGATTAGAACCACACATCAAATTATTCTGTTCTATCCAGGACAGAATAGGACGACTGAATTAAGTGTCTCACGAACTTTTGGACTGAGTTTACGAACTGATCTGTTCATTGAGAAACATCCAACTTTTGGACTTTCTGAGTATTTACATTCAAGAGTAAATGAAATTTTGTTTTGTTTTGTTTGTTTCATTTTCTATTGTTTTCCTTACGCCTGTGTGAGGTTATATGGGTCCATGTTCAACAAATTGAGTAATCATTACAATCTAACAACAAGGTAAAAAGAAAAGAACAAATTCAGTAAATTCAAACTTTCTTACCTCATCCTTTTGTTTGAGTATTCACTGCTGCTGTGTCATCTCTCTCCCCGGACGAACCTAATCTTTTGAGCCCACTGGTCCGTTTGTAAGTTGAGACAAATTTAGCACGTGTACGGGTTACACTTTGCTAACAAACTAGTCTTTCTGCTTTATTGCATGTTTCTTATCGGGAAGCTGGCACAGAATGGCCACAACTGGCTGCCAACAAAATCTTATCAGTGCATTTTCAGTACAGTATTTCCATTGAAAAAATAAACATATATAATGCGAACTGTTCCACATTGTACAATTCAAAAGAAACACGCAATGCTCAATTAATTTTTCTGTATTGTAAAATACTAAACAAAGACAATAACTCTTCTCCTAAACTGTGTTTAAGGCTTCAAAAGATATAGTGGATCTTTGTTTTCATGTAGTAGATACCAAAGTACTTACAACATTCCCCTACCCTCCTGTACAAACAAACACACTAAAAGTGCCATTTAAAAATACAACTGAACTGTTTTTTTTTTTTTGGACACTAAGTTTGGACCGATAGCGGATCGTGAGGAGATATTTACTGATGTTGACAACAAGCATTCTCCAGAATCGCTGACTCCACCTTTAACAACTTACTCTACTGTAAGTTAAGATAAGCAGTGAATGGCAAGTTAGGTTCAGAGTGAGGAGTTGAGTGTGCAGCATCAGATGTGGGTGGGTGGGGAGCGTGGTTGTAGGTAAATTGGTGTTGGCCTTGAAATGTATTGTAATTGCCCCTACTTTGTTGTTGGCTCATCCCAGCTATGACTTGAGTGGCTTCTGCATGCCTCTCGGCTGCATTGGCACACCGCTCAAGACACTGAACTGCCTGTGAAATGACTGTGGTGATGGACTCCAATGATTTTTGATCTTGTGCTGCCTGCTCACGTTGTTGATCGAGAAAGGACATGTAGAAGGATCTCATCTCCCCTGCATCATTCTTTCTTGACTGGCGTTGCCATAATCTTGGTGGGTTACTCGGTGTGGCCGATTCTTCAATGGGCAAGGATGTGTCTTGTGCTTCCATAGTTGCAGACACGTTGGCATCACTCAAGCTGCATGTTCCATCTCCTGACTCTTCTGTAAAAAGAATAATGTTCTTAGTCAGAGTGAAGTTATCACAAATGACCCTTTTACTTTGATGTAGGGGAAGGTTTCATGAAAATATGGTTGGTTGTATTAATCATACAACACATTATATCTACACATGTTGTTTATTTAAGTTTGCATAAAATGTTTTGGTTGCACTTTGTTATTTACAGTGCTATATTTCCTCATGTAGTTTGTTTTATTGCCTTTTATTGAAAAACAGCTGAACAGTCGCTGTTGTTTCTAACTCAAGTCAGGCTTTGCCTTCCCTTGTTCAGGGATACATAATGTGCAGCTTATGCATTCATTTATATGGTAAAACAATTTGAGTAACCATAACCATACACAATATAAAGCCCCAGTATTGATTTCTTTTTAAACATAGGCTATATATGTGGGGTTTATTCACTAACGCTTGAAACATTAATTTAATTAGAAAATAAAATAAATATTCATACCTGTAGATTCTGTAACGTCTCCCTCATCATTGCTCTGTTTCTCATCAGTAATTGAAGTCTCGGCTAAAATGAACAAGATACAAATGTGAAATGACGTACAGTCCGGATCAAAGCTTAACGCGTTCCTCAAAGTAAATGAGAATGATAACGTGATATCTTACCTGAGCTGTATTAGAAGCCAAGGAAGCTACGATGGGCCTTTGGCCGAGGATCTGATCCATCTCATCAAAAAGGTCGAACTTGCCTTTTATTTTCCCTCCGGCACCGCTGCGAGACAACTCTCTTTTTTGACCCATGTATCGCTGTTTGAGCGCTTTCCATTTACTCCGGAGGACGTCCCACGGCTTGTCGTAACCTTTGTTGGCCATTTCCTTCGCGAGTTCCTGATAAATTATGGCATTTCTTAGATTTTTGCTATCTAAAATAGCCGTTATATTTTTCTCATAAATTAAATTCAAAAAGCATCTCGTCTCCTCGTTTGTCCACTTACATCTGTCTTTGATACCCGCCATGTGTGCAAACATAGGAGGCGCAAACAGAGCGGAAATAAACTAAAACTTCTTCCGGGTTGCAACCATAAAATGACCTAAAACTTAATCGCAATTCATTATTTATTCGGCAAATAACGCTTCCATCAGCGTTTATCGCATAAGCCGTATATCGATCAAGATAAAATCCGATGAGACCAACCGTATTTCATTTGAGTCGATATTCACGAAATTCAATCGAATTTTACTGTTTCCATAAGGCATTTTTCATTCGATATCACATAATTTGGATAAAAACGTGTTGATGGAAACATAGCTAGTGTTGCCCACATATTGCCCTCAGCGCTTGCGTCACGGACCGCGGAGCGGCTGAAGTGATTCCTTTTCTGACCAAAAAAGTGAGATGCGACCATAACATTGCCATGGTCATTTTCTCACAGTGACAACATAAACCATCCACGAAAGCTTTCTCAGTGTGGACATGACTCAAACATGTGAGACAGAGATCGTAACCAGTCCCAGTCAGTCAAGTGCGACCCCCTTGTGTCTCGACACAACGTTGAGGTGACTGACTGATAGGGAACTGATTTCTATTTAGCAGATGAATTAGGTAAACAAATAAAATAAAATCAAACATCAAAATAATCTATAGTAACATTGTTTACATCTAAATATGGATGTAAATACAAGTTGTTGTTGTTTTTTTTACCATTGTTTAACACTTTTATTGATGTATTAATAATGTCATTATTATTGATATTTTATTACTAGCATTGTTATTTTTTATTTATTCAATAATTAATTCATTGCTGTCAGAAATTTGGGGGTTACTTTTGATTGCAACATGAAATTTGACAAGCAAATCAGCAATGTTGTCAAAATGAGTTTTTTCCAGCTTTGTCTTCTAGCTAAAGTTAAGCTTTTTCTTAACAGGCATGATCTAGAAAAGGTGATTCATGCATTTATTAGTTCGAGGTTGGATTATTGTAATGTTCTTTATGTTGGTTTAAATCAAAGCTCCATTTCTCACCTTCAGCTTGTGCAAAATGCTGCTGCTCGGTTTTTAACAAATACATCTAGGTGTGCACACATCACTCCCATCCTCTACACTTTACATTGGCTTCCAGTGCAGTTTAGAATAGATTTTAAGATTTTGTTGTTTGTTTTTAAGGCCCTAAATGGCCTGGCCCCGGAGTACTTAACTGAGATTTTAACCCTGCGTGAGCACAGCCGGTCATTACGGTCTTCAAACCAACTGGTTTTAGAAGTCCCAAGGTCGAAGTATAAGCGATGGGGTGATCAGGCGTTTGCAGTTGCTGCCCCGAGACTCTGGAACAAGTTACCCCCTGATATTCGTACAATTGCAGATTAAACTCTTTTTAGGTATAAACTCAAAACCCACCTGTTTAGAATGGCTTTTAATACGCAGTAGTGGTGTGACAATTTCCTTTTTCCTGTTTCTTTTCAACTTTTTCTTTTCTTTTTGATTTTACTGTTATATGTATTTATTGTATGATATGTTGTCTGATTTTATTCTATGATGTGAAGCACTTTGGATACCTGACGGTTGTTGTAAAGCGCTATACAAATAAATGTTGATTGATTGATTGATAATTAATTAATTCATTATTTTTTTCCCCGACAATGCTTTTATGGTGGAAATTGATGCTTTGGCCAAATTGTTTGTAAAACAATCATACCAATAACTAATTGTTAGAAAAAAAAAAAACATTCACATGCTTCTCCTCTATTATTCATAAATAAACCAATCACAGCAAAAAAAGCTCAATTACTGGGTAATTATGGGAAATAACTGGTTTTCCTATTCACTTTCAATGCCTGTCTTACCCCTATGGCCCATTACCCCCCACCAGCCACCCTCCACAGCACCTCTTAATTAACACTATACTGTATCATGGCAACATACTCCTTACTGTCTTTATGCAAGGGCGGGCGATACATAGTGTTTTTTAACAGATATACCGTAAGTGTGAGCAAACAGAGTTGTACTCTCTTCACGTTCCCTCTCTCTCATTGTCCTATTTTTTATACCTCTGTATCTGTTTGATTTCAATCCAACTCAATGGTCCAGAGCAGATAATTATGGAAAGATATTTCATGGTTCTCTGCATGACAAGCTCTGAAAAAGCAACACTAACAAATCAAACCTAATCTGCAGCAGATTTTCTTAATAAAAGAGCTGCCAACTGTTATACACCAGTGATTAATTCAGGACTGAGATAAGCACACAATAACAAATACACACTATGAGTTCCTCTAATAACAGTAGGCTAAAAAATAGAACAAGCAACAATATAATACAATAACGGATTTATTGGAAGCAATTATTTTATAAAGAGATTGTAAAATTAATTCATATGAACTGAGCAGTGTAGTCCAAATTTTCTAAAGAGACATGATCTCTTTATATGATGAACCGATTTAATTTAGGCTTTTATTCACATATAAACATTTATCAACGCGCACATCAGATATGGTAAACGGTAGGGATGGCCCGATACCGATACTGGCATCGGGGATCGGGCCGATACTGCCCTCATATACTCGTACTCGTACTCATAAAAATTTGCCGATACCACGCACCGATACCACGTAAATGTGTAACGTAGCCTACATTTTGTGAAACGAAACTGGCCGCCGCGAGTGCTTTGTGGAGGTGAACTGAGGCATAGACACGCGAGCTGGTCGAGCACATCCCTTTAAACAGACAACAGTGGAAAGTTTGTTCAGTCTGATGTCAATGGCAAAGAAAATAAAACGAGGCATGTAGCTTATTATTAACGTTAACTGACGAGAGAGAGAGAGAGAGCGCGAGCGAGCGCACTTATGTTGAATGCTCTTGATTGCTGATCATTCACTCAGCACATGTTATTTGGATTTAAACTAAATCGTATATGTAAGTAAAGTTAAACATGAACTGTTACCTGATTTAAGTATAACGAGTGGTTCCCTACATTATTACAGGACGTGCAGGTCAAGAAGTTCCATGAACGCAAACATCCAAAGCGCGCGCCCCGCAAACCAGCGTCACGGCACGCGAATACTGAATTATTGTCTTTCACGTCTTGCGCTTGTACGGACGAATTCACACAAAATTCTGTAAAAACGCCTGTCTTGGCCAGTATCCTATAGTAAACAAAGTCGGTTATATCTCAAATGAACGTAGCATGTTCAAATGCGGTCCGTGCGTTCGGTCTTAAAGGGGCAGCAGTCTAATAATCCTGCTTCTGTGTTTTAATGTTAATCACACAAAGGACAAATAAATACTCACTGCTCTTGACTAAATAGGCTACCCTTTTCAACTTTACAAAAATATCCATCTATATCCAATTTATACAGTAATGAATATGCTTTTTTCACATTTGATTACTTTATTCAAATTTCTGTACCTTTTAGATCTACCTGAAAAACTCTAAAAACACTGTTTATTTCATTTGTAGTCTTTCTTTGTTCTATTGTATTTATTTGTCCTATTTGTAATTCGATTGTTTGTTCTTATTTTGTTACTGACTGCTTACTTGTTTTAAATTCACATTAATTAGGCAGGTAGTTTTTGTTGTAGTATCAAAATTGGATTAAATAATTGATATTTCACTGGTTTTGACAAACATTTGAACCGCTGACCCGACCCTCAGCACTGAGCCCTGCTGAAGCAGCTCTAAATATGTGCTGTGTGCTATTAAATGAAAGATACAATATGATAGAGCAATAGAATGAACAGTGACAGTAACAGAAGCTCATACAATGCATTTTAGCAGGCTTAATTAAGCATGAAAATAACTGAAAGAAATATATATTTGATGAACAAATTAAGCCAACTAATATGATTTATATTATTTTGGTTTATCTAATAATAGGCTACATTTAAAAATTACAAATGCAGTGAAAATTCAGGTATCGGTCACGGTATCGGTATCGGCGAGTACCAAAAATGAAAGCATCGGTATCGGACTCGTTCGGCAAAAAGTGGTATCGGGACATCCCTAGTAAACGGAAGCTCAAACTTGCTTGCTTGATTTGCGAGAACGCGTAAACTCCTCCACATATTCCTCTATCAAACAGCCTCCTTGAAAAATACAAATAATGGCCCTTTTACATCTGTTGTAGCTCCTCGTAGGAGCAACATTAAAGTCCCCGTGAACCGGAAGTTGCAAACGACTTTTCTCCAGTGTTATGACGTATTTCCAAGTGAAACGGAATATTGAACAGAGGGCAGGGTTTTACTTAGCGCTCCTCCTCTCAATCTCTCGCTCATAGCAGACTAACGGTTTGAGGGGAGTGGTTAAGCATTTTCAAACCAAGCCGTCAAACCTACGTCATCAGAAAAAGACGCCATTCCAGACCGGAAGTAACTTTTCAGATTTTGATTAAAGATTTTTTTTTTTTATATATATATATTTACTTGCACGGATTAATTGTTCACCATAAGACTAGTAATATGCGCTAACAAAGTAAATAGGGTCAATTTTGATTTCATGGGGACTTTAATAGCTGCTACGTTGATCTGTCACGGTTTGGTCCACAAAATTATTGGTGTCAACACTGCATTGGCTCCCTATTAAACATTGTATACATTTTAAAATATTGCTGAATACTTACAAAGCACTAAATGGTTTAGCTCCGCAGTACTTGAGCGAGCTCTTAACGCATTATAGTCCTTCACGTCTATTGCGATCTCAAAATTCCGGCCAGTTAATAATACCTAGAATATCAAAATCGACTGCTGGCGGTAGATCCTTTTCCTATTTAGCGCCAAAACTTTGGAACAGTCTTCCTACCATTGTCCGGGAAAATGTAAAAAATGTCCCTGTTAATTTACAGTAAACTACAGGCAGCTAGATTTACCTGTAGAATGCTGTAATTTTACAGTGGACCTGCTGTTATCTGAAACAACAGTTTATTACTGAACAAATTTTCCCGTTAATTTACAGTAAACTACAGGCAGCTACATTTACCTGTAGAATGCTGTAATCTGAAGCAACGGTTTATTACTGTAAAAATATTATAGTACTGTGCTGTGGAAAATATAGGCTGCACAGTATAATACTGTCAGGTGTTCGGCTGCACATACACAAACTGTGTATTACTATAAAGTGTATTAAAGTACTCTAAAATGTGATCATTATTGTAACACTACTAGAATCTGACAATTTAAAATTTGCATTCTAAAATAAAAAACACACTGAAAATTGCTTGCAAACAAATGGCTCAAACAAAAGATGACCTTAAAACATGCTTTTATTAAAGCTAATACCTTTAAGTAATATTCCACCATGTTTCTCACTGACATGCCCTCAATTCATAAACATCAGGGCTAAAAGAAAATCCAAAGCTTTCCACTCATATTAACGACATTGTGATGGAGGTCATGTGTGTTCAACTCATAAATACGATCTTTCCGACATGGGTTGAACGCACCATTACTTTTAGAGCCTTTGCCATCACTGTACGCTCATCATACTAGTTGTGTAGTTGTGTTACTACTCACAACCCCATCTCAATTTTAAATACATATTATACCCTGCAATTTATGTTATGTAGATTACAAAAGAGAACAACACAACACTAGATAAACTTTAAGATTTATTCTCATTCATCATTAGATAGACTTTTACCATATGCCTTAAAACAGGTATACATAATTACATACATATACACTAACCTAAAGGATTATTAGGAACACCATACTAATACTGTGTTTGACCCCCTTTCGCCTTCAGAACTGCCTTAATTCTACGTGGCATTGGTTCAACAAGGTGCTGAAAGCATTCTTTAGAAATGTTGGCCCATATTGATAGGATAGCATCTTGCAGTTGATGGAGATTTGTGGGATGCACATCCAGGGCACGAAGCTCCCGTTCCACCACATCCCAAAGATGCTCTATTGGGTTGAGATCTGGTGACTGTGGGGGCCATTTTAGTACAGTGAACTCATTGTCATGTTCAAGAAACCAATTTGAAATGATTCGAGCTTTGTGCCATGGTGCATTATCCTGCTGGAAGTAGCAAAGCAGTAGTAAACATTTCACACTATTTTTTTACTCAGATAAAGTTAAGGAAACTGTGCAAGTTGAATATAAGTTTCTTACCCATTTGAATGTGATGTGATGACAGTCTGTACAATGGGCTTACGTTCCTGTGGTCAAAGTCCAAAGTCGCTTCATCCGATTTAAATCACAAAAACATCACTGGATGTTTAAAATGTAATATTTAAAAGTAATAGGTAGTTTACATATAAAATAATACTAGGCAGAGCTGCAAAATGACCTCATGCAGATAAACTAAAATGTCTTCCTAAACTCACATGTGCATGGGAAAATGTGGTATTATACTGTAAAATAACAGTGTCATACTGTTGCTGGTCATAGCATTTTGCTGTTAAACTCCTTTATGAATAATCGGACCAATATGTTTGTCTAATGTTGACCAGTTGCCAGATCTTGTATTAAATGCATTATATTCACACAATCCACACACCATATACAATTTCAACCCGATTGTCACCTCACCTACTTCCATAAGAATTCATTGAAAACACTCGCTCTGCTCCGCACCATTATCAATGTCTGTGCGGATGAACATATTTTACTTTCGTTTTTAAGTTAGCGATTCAAAAGCCCCCAGCGGTGTCACACGTTGATTAACCGGTGGTAAAATATTCTCACCGTCACATACCTAGTAAATTTCTATATAGATACAATAGGCTTACCTGATTTTGAACACAAGAGGGCAGTATAGCACTATGAATGACATAATTTATTTATTTTTTGGACTAAGAAAACATTCTGGATGTTTTTAAACTTAAAAAAAATATTAAATTGAAAAAAAAAAGAGAATAAAATGGGTTTAGTTCTGATATTTGTATAATTTTATATAGGAATAAATGTTGTATAATTATATTTTTTACAAGATATGAGGCTTTTAGTGTTTCCTTTTTTGACATTACTTTAACCCCCTGGGGTCGACGGTATCGCCGGCGATACCAGCTCGCTTTTTTTCAGTTCAGTTCAAAAGAAATTAATTTTGCTCTGTGGACTTTGATATTACAAGCAAGTTTCATACATCAATCGATTCTGTTAAATGTGTATTATTTTTGTGTATACTCACAATAAAAACAAAGGGTCCCACTTTATATTAAGTGGCTTTAAGTACTATGTACTTACATGTACGTACATTGAAATTAATCATTTGATACAATGTACTTATTGTGTAACTACATGTTTTTACATTGTACTTACATTTTTAAAATTCCTGCATGTAATTACAGCTGTAATTAATTTATGTAATTACATTTGTAATTACACAGTTGACCCTTCCCTTACACCTTAAACCTACCCAATCCACCACACCTGTCCCCAACCTTACCCGTATAACACCTCAATAGCAGCAAAAGTGTTTTACAATACAACATGAACACAATAAGTACATTGTACTTATTTTTTTTATGTAAGTACATAGTACTTAACGCCACTTAATATAAAGTGGGACCAAACAAAGTGTTGTGCTTTTTGCCAAATAAAGGAAAATAAACGTGATGCGAGTTCTGCCTTCTCTCTGTCAGTGAAGACCATTCTGAAACGCGTCCGAAAATGAACTGTAACTCAGCGAATACTCAGTCAAACAGGCATACAGACACACAGGCATGAAGCTTGAATTCTCTTCTTTTAAATGAGGTAATTTATATAAAAAACAAATATTCTCATCTTGTGAAATCTGTATTAAAAGAGAGTGATTCCAGTCGAGCTAATTAGAGCTCATTCAAAGGTAATGTGAACCCGCCCACGGAGAGCGCGTGCTATTCACACGCAAATTACTGAGGCAATCTAAGCAAACCTGTGAACGCCCCCCATATCAGCTCGAGAAAACACAAGTTTAATCATATCATTGTAACCTACGTGTTTACACCATCTGGCAGCGCTGTGAGGAATAATAATAATGGAAAATCTACCTCAGAGTTGCGGGTATTGCGAGGAGAGAGGATCCGAATACTGTAGTAAGTTTTTTTTCCTTCTCAAGTTAATCGCGTTTTTGTGAATGAATGAACGGCAGCCGCAGAGATGCGCGCTGTTTACCACAGCTCGCAAAAAGACAGTTTAAATTTAAATTGCGTCTCTGTGTGAATGAATGATGATGTTTTAGCAAACTGTATTGCTATACTGAGTTGAGTAAAAATCGACAGAAATATGTTGAAATAAAATGTAGGCTATTTGTATAAGCAATGTATTAAACTGAAAATTAACATTTATATGCCCTAATATTTCATAAAAACAACGTTACAGTCAGGCGTTTCTGTTTGTGCATGAATGTTTCGGTTTTAGCAAACTGTATTGCTATACTGAGTAAAAATCGACTGAAATATGTTGAAATAAAATGTATTTGTATAAGCAACGTATTAAACTGCAAATTAACATTTATATTTCTTATAATAAAAATGAAAGACCTATGTTACAGACATATGAAAGACAACATTTCGTTGATTAGTTTTGGATAGATTATAAATTTTTACTGTAAAATATCTGCCACCTCAAATAAGCTTTTGTTTGCCAATTTTTGCTCATGTTAAATATAGTATGTTTTGTCAAAAATAAAGTAATCAAATAATCAATCAAATCCTTAACTTTGAAATATGTATGATAAAATGTATACTTTAGTTTTTACAAAGAAAGATTACACTTGAATTGTTGTTGTAATTGTAACCTTTTTAATAAAAATATATATTTACAAGGTAGATGTAAACAAACTATTAAAAGGTAAATATAAGCCTTTTCTTTAAATAATTTTTATTGTGTTTTATTAGTGACAAATTTGGGGAGAGGATAAATATTCCAAAACTGAAAATACAGTATGAGAATTAAAGCTGCAGTCGGCAAGTCTGGCAGATTGAGTGGACAGCCAAAATTTTGAATGTTTACAACTCTCATGCCCCTCCCCCACTACCAACGAGCACCCGCCCATCGTCAGTGCGTGTGTACCATAGACTGTAAAAAATAGGTGTGTACCTGATTTTCTGTGAACGCGTCCGTCTCTTCAGCATCGATCAACACCATGGACTCGGAGGTAGGCTGCCCTGTCTAATCTATCCATAGATAGCAATAACCGAGGAATTGGAAGCTTGTTAGTAGATTTTCTCTCCGCCCATCACGCTTCGTACAATCTTCAGGCGAACTTCAGGCGTGTCGTGTGCATGTGATATTGTAATGTGCGCGTCTGCGCGAGGGAGAGGGGATCTGTGGCGTGTGCACGAACTGTGATTGACAGTCAGATCTCACACCCCCCTGCGCTGATTGGACCCGATGAGACGGGAGCGGTGGATTTTTGCAAAACAAATAACATGCTCCAGGTGGAGTTAGAAGCTCGGGTTTTTTTTCTAAAACCACCTTATTTATGTTGTTCTGTCGGATTATAGTGTCAATTTCACTGAATTTGATCAAAAAAATGTTGCCGACGGCAGCTTTAACTGCACAATTACTAGACATGTTTTCCTTGGATATTATAGGCCAAATTGCAAGCACAATATGTGGAAAAATAAAAAAGAATTGAGATGCTTCCAACTGTTGCTCTTGCATTCTTGTGGCTCAGTGACTCACCTGAATGAATGGCTAATTAAGTATGCGGGCCCCATTGTCTCCTCAGGTGTGAACCACTAAATATGCATGATCGTTGACGCCCACGTCCACTCATATTGCCTTTCCAAACATAAAGTGCTTTGCAAAATTCAAATCAATGTATTGTGTTATGTGAATGATTAGGCAGGGTGATTTTCACATCATTTTGAAGAAAAAACACTAGGCGATGACATCCATTAGACAAAAGTCTTATTGGCACATATTTAGTATGTGTTTTGTGGTCTTATTTCAGAAACTTTAGTTTTTAGTTTTTTCAATAACCACGCATAAACATTATTCTCTCAAAAATGCAGACATGTACATTCTTGTTGCTCACATATTATGGTAGCCCTGTTTGTGCTAAATAGTGTGTAATTTTTTTTGCCATTAATATGTTTATAAGCAACTGAAAAAAGCACAAATGTCAGGGCATGTCAGAACATCTCAAGGACCCCAAAAACACCTTAGACCCCAGAGGGTTAATCCCTCGCCATAGCAAAACCGTTCGAGATATCAAAAATCCGTCCGCAATTTAGCATCCTCAGTGTCTTTACTTTATGCTGACCGAGTTTGGTGGCAATTGAAAGAATTGCCTAGGAGGATTATTTCAAATTCCAGAGCAAGCATTCTCCAAACAACCCATAATAGCTGACTTCCTGTTGGGTTGGCATAAAACTTTACCAAAGGAAAGTTGTTCGGCCGGATGAGATATTTACATGTACTGAGTTTCATATTAACCCTCTAAGCGCCAAAGTCGCAAAATTGCGACAAGACGTCATACTTAATAAAACAGGCTGTAGATCCTAATATGGTGTAATATGTAATATGAGGGTTGAGGAGAGGACGCTGGCGCTGTCTGTTCGCCGCTTCTCCACTTCTGATATTAATTTAGCGTATTTTAACAAAGTGGTTTTTAGGTTTTTAGGACTATTTTATGACCCTTACAAGTTTTCTCAGTGTACCGCAACAACTTTCTGACCGGGTGCTTTAGCAACGTACCTGCTTTTGCTCTTCAGTGTAAACACTGTGCTAACGCCACCAGCGTCTGGCATGATGTTGAAATATTCCATTTCTCAACTGCTGAGTCTCAACTGGAACACTGTTCCACCTTGCATCACAGCCATAAGACAGCTTGGACTTCTGCGCCGACCCCGGTACTGCCACAGAAGTGCTCGGAAAGACTTTGTTTACCTCCTGCATGGTGCATCGACGATCCCCTCCATCTGGTCTTCAGCTGCGCGTGTCGCGCTACAACGGCGTCATCAGAACACTGCCGAGCTTGGAGTATATAGTAACCCTACACCGCTCCTGAGAGCCTCTAGCGGTGGGAGATATATAAAACACGGAGTGGACCACAGTGTATTGCGGAGCTTACAGAGACTTTCACCATCAGCTCTGTTTCCTGTCACTATGGAATTATTCAACACGCAATCCCTTACCAATAAATCCCTGCTTATCCATGACCATATTCTGGATAGAGGAGTAGACTTCATGTGCCTAGTGGAAACTTGGCACAAAACAGGCGACCACTCAGTACTCAATGAAGCTTGCCCCCAGGGTTATGTATATATGGAAAAATCACGCAGCTCTGGACGTGGGGGTGGTTTGGCCGTCATCCATCGGGATGAACTGAAACTCTCTCCTCTGCCACTGCCTGATCTAACCTCAATGGAATGCTTAGCCTTCAAATGTAAACCTCCATACTCCATGACAGTGCTTCTCATATATCGTCCCCCCAAACCACACTCCTCATTTCTCCCTGAAATACATGATCTACTCACATCACTCTGTTCCATGTCAACCAGGATTGTTATTCTTGGTGATTTTAATATCCATATTGACAAACCCTCCTGTCATCTTGCAACAGAGTTCATGAGTCTAATTGATTGTCTTGGTCTCCAGCAACATGTGAAGGCTCCTACGCACACCAAGGGCCACACCTTAGATCTTGTCATTACTGACATGGCCCCCATAAACAGCCTGGAGGTAAAAGACCTGGGTGTGTCCGATCACAAGTTGGTCTCTATGGCCCTTACATTCTCACTGCCTATCATCAGACCTAAGCGCCAAATATCTTTCCGGAACTGGAAACAAATAAACCCAACTTCCTTCACTGTAGACCTTCAATCTAATATAAACTGCCCAGTCTCTAGAACAGTGGACGGACTAGTGGATCACTACAATACATCATTGAGCAGTGTTTTTGACCTCCATGCCCCTGTCAGGACACGGGAAGTCAACTTTGAACGCTCTGCCCCCTGGTTCACACAGGAACTGCGGCAAATGAAAACTGAGGGCCGTATCCTGGAACGCCGCTGTAAACAGACTGGTCTAACTGTTCACAATCTTGCATTCCGCGACCATCAAAAGGCTTATTTTAAGTCCTTGAAGGGTGCACGCTCAAAATTTTATTCCAATCTCATCAATAAGAACACTGGAAATGCTAAACAGCTTTTTTCCACAGTAAACAATCTCCTGAAGCCGAAATCATCTTTATCCACTGAAACCACAGTGGAGCGATGCAACAGCTTCATTGACTTTTTTAGATTGAAAGTCAATAATATCCGCTCTTCAATATCTGGCTCTCTTTCACTGTCTCCACCATCCTCCAACCCACTCTCCGGTGGATTGACAATCCTTCCGTACTTTACCGAGGTTCAGCAGAGCCATGTTGAGGAAACCATCAAAAAAATGAAGCCATCCGCCTGCATCTTGGATCCCATTCCGACTGTTCTGCTCAAGTCACTAATTTCCAGTGTCAGCCCAATCATCACTGAGTTTATTAATCTCTCACTAATAACAGGCGTTGTCCCTCCTGCCCTTAAAGCTGCTGTCATTCGTCCGATACTTAAGAAACCAACCCTAGACCCGGAGGTCCTGGGAAATTACAGGCCAATCTCTAACCTCACCTTTCTGTCAAAGGTCCTAGAGAAGGAAGTCGCCATTCAGCTTCACAGCCATCTAGAGCACAATAACCTATATGAGGTATTTCAATCAGGCTTTCGTTCGGCCCACAGCACCGAAACAGCTTTGCTAAGGGTGACAAATGACCTTCTCATGGCAGCTGATTCAGGATCACCATCGCTGCTCATTCTACTCGACCTAACAGCCGCATTCGACACAGTGGATCATACCATCCTTCAGGATCGCCTCCGCAATACAGTTGGACTATCGGGAACAGCACTGCAGTGGTTTCAGTCCTACCTTTCTGGCAGGACTGAACGAGTTATACTAGGAGAATGTGAGTCCAGGCTGCTCCCTGTCACATGTGGTGTTCCGCAGGGGTCGGTTCTCGGCCCTATCCTATTTATTCGATACCTGCTTCCACTCGGTTCTGTCATCAGCAGACATGGACTATCCTTCCACTGTTATGCGGACGATTTGCAACTTTATATTAAAACTGCTCCGAGCCCCTCCACAACCCTGTCGCGACTCAGCACATGTCTTCTGGAGATAAAGGAATGGATGAAAAGTAACTTCCTCCAGCTAAACTCTGCTAAAACTGAGGCACTACTTGTTGGAACCCCGCACCAAATCCACTCCTCTCCCGTATCTCAGTTCATCTTGGATGACCAAGCCATTACTTTCTCCTCCTCAGTTACAAACCTAGGGGTTAGGTTTGACCCGCAGCTGACTTTCAACGAACACATTAAATATATTTGCAAAACCTCCTTCCACCACCTTCGAAATATCTCCAAACTACGTCCTCTTTTAACTCTTCCGGATGCAGAGAAGCTTGTTCATGCTTTTATTTCCACCAGGTTGGATTATTGCAACGGACTCTTCATTGGGATTTCTGCCAGAAACATGCAGAAGCTACAATACATTCAAAATAGCGCTGCCAGAGTCCTCATGAGAGTCCGAAAATATGATCACATAACTCCCATCTTGCACTCACTCCACTGGCTCCCTGTTTCATTCCGGATCGACTTCAAAATTCTGCTGTACACACACAAATGTATCACTGGACATGCACCACCTTATCTACAAGAACTCATCACCTTGAAATCCTCCTCCCGCACTCTCAGATCATCAGGCCACCTACTTCTTCAGGTCCCGACCACCAGACTTCATACTATGGGGGACCGAGCTTTCTGTTCAGCTGCACCGCGGCTTTGGAACCACCTCCCAAGGGAGCTGAGAGAATTACAGAGCTTGGACACTTTCAAGGCAGAACTGAAGACCTTTTTATTTAGAAAGGCTTTTATGTGCTGATTGTTTTATTGTTTTTATGGTTTTTAGTATTCTGTAGTTATTGTTGTTCTTTTGTGTAGCACTTTGAGATTCTTCGGAATGAAAAGTGCGTTATAAATAAAATCTATTATTATTATTATTAATATCTCATTTGTATTCCCTACCACTAGATGGCAGACATGTAATACTTCGATTCAAGATCAAAATGACGTCATGTTCCTATTCAAAGTGTTGGAGGAAACAGCAGAGCAAGTGAGCGATCGTGTCATTGATGCGGAAGCAGTTCAGTTCAGAGCGTCTGAGTAAATTGTGAGATTTGTGAGAGAAAATCGTCAAATGGCTAATAAAAACTTGTACCGTGAGGATGTGTTGCAAATGTTATTCGCCGATTCTGACTCTGAAGGGGAATATTTGCCTTTTGGAAATGACGATCGGCCGTCTAATGATCGCGCTTCTCCTGGTACATCTTTGCCGCGCGCGCAATGGTGCCGCCCGCGCTTCTCCCGGTACATCTTTGCCGTGCCGCGCGCGCTTCTCCCGGTACATCTTTGCCGCGCAATGGTGCCGCGCGCGCTTCTCCCAGTACATATTTGCCGTGCAATGGTGCCGCCCGCGCCTCTACCGGTACAACTTTGCCGCGCAATGGTGCCGCTGCGCAAGGCGCAAGTGTTCACGAAGCACAAACAGATCATTTTGACCATTTGCCCAACGGGGATGGGGGTGGCAGGGGTGGACGTGTTCTTAGTGTACATAGGAGAGCTGTTGCTAGAGGTAAAGGCAGCAGGGGTAGAAGAAATAGAGTACATTGGGTACTTTCCATAAGATCATCTCTCAATGCAAATCAAACTAGCTTTTAGGCTAACTGAAATAAAACCATGCCAATCTCTTGGTATGGTGAAGGCTATGTGATGATGTGGGGCTATTTTAATTCCAAAGGCCAAGGGAACTTTATCAGGATGCATAGTATCCTAAAATTTTTTTTTTTTAAATACTTAAAAATAAAAATCTGCCTGCCTCTATGGGCATTTAACATAGGGGTGTACTCACTTATGCACCATGTATTTTAAGGAAGAACATTTATTTATTTACGATACATTATTCATTCACAAAGAAAATTGGTGTCCTTAAAGGTTGGATTTTTCCTAATTTTTTAAATTAAGGCATTAAATTCAATTTCCAAAATATGATTTTTTATTCCTCTTTTTAGTCAACTTTAGCATGGGTGTATTCACTTATGCATTGCACTGTATATACACTCACCTAAAGGATTATTAGGAACACCATACTAATACTGTGTTCGACCCCCTTTCGCCTTCAGAACTGCCTTAATTCTACGTGGCATTGATTCAAGGTGCTGAAAGCATTCTTTAGAAATGTTGGCCCATATTGATAGGATAGCATCTTGCAGTTGATGGAGATTTGTGGGATGCACATCCAGGACACGAAGCTCCTGTTCCACCACATCCCAAAGATGCTCTATTGGGTTGAGATCTGGTGACTGTGGGGGCCATTTTAGTACAGTGAACTCATTGTCATGTTCAAGAAACCAATTTGAAATGATTCGAGCTTTGTGACATGGTGCATTATCCTGCTGGAAGTAGCCATCACTATTCTCTCTTTGGCTCTCAACGAAGGCGGTCGCATTTTCTTCCTCTCCTCTCCCTTATCTCCCCTGCTTTGCTGCTCTCGTCTCGTCTAGACTACTGTACTTTGAGAGACTCTCTCCGCACTGCTCTCCAAACTAAGAAATTATGGATTTGATCAACTGGTCTCTCAACGCAATTGACACCATCTTCTCGATGAGAAGCTTGGGTTCGGGGGAACCTGACTGCCCTGCCGGAATGTTCGCAGCTGGCTACACGATGGACGCGTGGGAGAGGTGGCGGGTCGTGTGTCTGGCAGCTCTTTCTGTGGAGGACATTGTATTGCTATGACATCCTGCGGACTGAGGCACCTAGATTTAGGATGCCAGGCGTAGCGACTCTCCAGGCCTACACATACACGAACTCTTACATATATACAGATATGCAATCACCCTCCCCACCCCCCATCCCTCGCCTTCGACGCTTTGTACCCCCAGTCTGACAGGCGGGTCTGACCAGCGCCGAGAATGGCTGCAGGACCGGATGGCTGCTTGCCTATGCTGGGTTACCTCCATTCCCCACTCCCCTCCCCTGTTGCAAGTCTTGTGTGTTCCTGTTGTAGAGTGTACTGATTATGTGCTAATGTTGCTGAGGTGTTTTTTACTGTTCCCAAACTGTACTCCTTACAGGAGCATAGTCTGGGGGTTGCCTTTTTTCTCCTCACCTCTCCTCATGTCATGCTGTATTTTTCTCCTCAAACGAATTTCCCCATTGTGGGATAAATAAAGGTTTCTAATTCTAATTCTAATTCTAATCAGATGATGGGTACATGGTGGTCATAAAGGGATGGACATGGTCAGAAACAATGCTCAGGTAGGCCGTGGCATTTAAACGATGCCCAATTGGCACTAAGGGGCCTAAAGTGTGCCAAGAAAACATCCCCCACACATTACACCACCACCACCACCACCAGCCTGCACAGTGGTAACAAGGCATGATGGATCCATGTTTTCATTCTGTTTACGCCAAATTCTGACTCTACCATCTGAATGTCTCAACAGAAATCGAGACTCATCAGATCAGGCAACATTTTTCCAGTCTTCAACTGTCCAATTTTGGTGAGCTTGTGCAAATTGTAGCCTCTTTTTCCTATTTGTAGTGGAGATGAGTGGTACCCGGTGGGGTCTTCTGCTGTTGTAGCCCATCCGCCTCAAGGTTGTGTGTGTTGTGGCTTCACAAATGCTTTGCTGCATACCTCGGTTGTAACGAGTGGTTATTTCAGTCAAAGTTGGTCTTCTATCAGCTTGAATCAGTCGGCCCATTCTCCTCTGACCTCTAGCATCAACAAGGCATTTTCGCCCACAGGACTGCCGCATACTGGATGTTTTTCCCTTTTCACACCATTCTTTGTAAACCCTAGAAATGGTTGTGCGAGAAAATCCCAGTAACTGAGCAGATTGTGAAATACTCAGACCGGCCCGTCTGGCACCAACAACCATGCCACGCTCAAAATTGCTTAAATCACCTTTCTTTCCCATTCTGACATTCAGTTTGGAGTTCAGGAGATTGTCTTGACCAGGACCACACCCCTAAATGCATTGAAGCAACTGCCATGTGATTGGTTGATTAGATAATTGCATTAATGAGAAATTGAACAGGTGTTCCTAATAATCCTTTAGGTGAGTGTGTAGACATTCTCAGTGAACTTTCAGTGACTTGAATCAGGGGAAAAGGAAGGGAGTAGGGAGAGGGGGGATATAAACAAGGAGATAAGTTTGGGCAAGGCACTGTCCTATGCTCTTTCTTTGAGATTTTCTGTTCAGGGTGCATTTCATTACTTTATTGCAGAGGGTTTGATTTCAGTTTTTGTCTTAGCAGGAAAATCAAGTCTTACAAGCTTCCACAAGAACCAATGAGGTTTGTTTTTTCTTGACAAGCAAGTATGGTTGAGCTTCTGTTTATGTTCGCTGATCGATGTTTATTTGTGAATAAAAGCATAAATTCAATCTCTTCATCATATAAAATTGAGTCTCTTTAGGAAATTTGGACTAAACTGCTCGATTCTTATACCATGGAAATCCAGAGTTCTCGCGAGAGCACAAGTTGAATTTGCTCAGCGAGTTTACTCTGGCGTCGAGTAATGATGTTCATTAAATATGCCCTTGTATCCGAACTGCACCAATTACATCGGGTTATCTGATATAGGCGAGCTAAACAGATGACAACAGCGCTGTGACGTCGAAGTAATTAGTAAACATTGCAAGATGGCTATGGATGAACACCAGTTGTTTGAAACGGCTTTGGCCGCTACAATGAACAAGTTAGACTTGGCTTTTTATCTAAAAGAGGAACAGAAGACGGCGCTCGAATCGTTCCTTTGCAAGAAGGGTTTTTTTTTTTTCTGTGTTGCCGACCGGATACGGCAAGAGTCTAATCTACCAGTTAGCTCCGCTGGTAGCTAAGCGTATGGGGCTTGTTGTGATTGGTGTAGTGTTCTCCAATTGTGTGGAGTGAGATTTTCAAATGCATGCTTGGTGCCGCCCCTCGAGCTGGCGATTTTCATTAGTCGATGCCAGACCGTTAATCTTTCAGATTTTGGTCTGGATTTCCAGGCTACGATTCTTATAGATTAGTTTTAAGATCTCTTTATGAACTTTTTGAAGCATACCATGAAACCTGGGGCCAGGTGCATAAACTGCTGCATGAAAAGTTAGTCATCCATTTATTAAAGACTGTTCATAACTTTTTGAAGTCAGTTACATAAAATCATAGATTGGTTGAAAAATAAGACTGATTACCCCTAACTAACTGCTAGTTGGTCATTCGAGTTCTTAAGACACAGTCTTAACATGCAACTGGCCCATGTCCCTAATTTTAACCGTATTCCACCTCCCCAGCTAACAGTGAATGTTTGCAGAACTTTCTCTAATATTCTGGCAAGGTTCTCTCAAAGTTATTAGCAACATATTACTCTAAACATTAGCAAAAAACAAAAAAAAAACAGAACAAAAAACATTTTTTTTTTTAATTAATGTTCCTAATAAATGTTCAGAATCCATTCAAAAATAACATTCCTATAATGTTTGTTGAAAAATTATGATGAAATGGAAAGTTCCCTTAACGTTTGGATAACTTTGGATAACAATAATAATAATAATAATAATAATAATAATAATATTCAGAAATAGCAGGAATGTTAGCAAAACAGTCTTATAACATATCTAGCTGGGTCAATAGCAGCAAAAGGGGTTTTCAATACAACAGGAACATAATAAGTACATTGTATCTAACTTTATTTGGATGCAAGTACATAGTAGTTAAAGACATAAATAACAAAACTGAACATTTGAAAATTTAGCTGCTGGGTTTAACAAACAATATTTTTAAATTATTCAAATGACTAATCTACAAAAAAAAAAAAAAAAAAAATGCATTCAATCTAACTAGTAGCTCAATCTAGTAGTATTCACAAAATTAACGGAATGCATAGGTGATATAAAAAATTGGATGACTTGCAATTTCCTACTACTAAATTCTGAAAAAACAGAAATTCTAATTATTGGACAAAAAAACTTCCTCACGTAATAACCTAGAATACTGTCTAACACTTGATGGCTTCTCTGTTAAGTCTTCATCGTCAGTTAGGAACCTGGGTGTGCTCTTTGATACCAATCTTTCATTTGAAAGTCACGTGTCTAGTATCTGTAAAACCGCATTCTTCAATCTTAAAAATATATCTAAATTACGCCATATGCGCTCAGTGACAAATGCGGAACAATTAGTTCATGCGTTCATGACCTCAAGGCTAGATTATTGTAATGCTCTACTGGGTGGTTGCCCTGCACGCTTAATAAACAAATTACAGCTGGTCCAAAATGCAGCAGCTCGAGTTCTTACCAGAACCAGGAAGAAGGCTATGTGTAAAGGGTGTAGCGACTATGGCTCAATGGGTAAAAATGGACTTTTAATTTATATACTAATTAAAAGTGAAAACACTTTCTAATTCCCACAGACTTGGCAAAGTCTGTAACTGAACCCCCTTTTACGACTCACTTCCCCCCTTTCCACAGTGTGAGCTTCAAAGACATTACTGACATTCCGATCTCAACAGAAAACCCGCTCTGAATCACACACACACACCAAACCACTCTGAAACTCCTAAAACACAAGTTACACACACGCATGAATCATTATCAAAATGTTTTTATGTAGTTTTCTTGTCTATGGGATGTGATGGGATAAATTGAGATATTTATGCCCTTCTGCAGATGTAATGGACACGTGTGTTGATACATTTGAGATGTATCTGTTTCATTAACTGATATTAATGTCGGGTGTGATATCCTACGGATCGTAATGAGCTTCTTTATACAGAAATAGAAACTATATTCCGCACAAATGTTTATTCCTAGACATAATGTGGTATTAAAGTTTTAATGCATTTTTCTGTGTACGATCAGAAGAGGCGTTCCTTCCCATACAGAAATGTAATATATGTCAATATATGTAAATTACATATATAATGTTAGTGCCCATGTATGTCTGCTGCATATATGAGAATATATGCAAAATTCATATATGTAAAACACATATACATATATGAAACATATATTTCAAAATATATCAAAAATGGCCGTTTTCATGTAAGTGCCATATATTTTCCCGTATATGCACATAAATGTGAAATATATGTAAGACGCATATATGTATACACGCATATATGGCGCATATATGTATACACGCATATATGTATACACGCATATATGGCGCATATATGTATACACGCATATATGGCGCATATATGTATACACGCATATATGGCGCATATATGTATACACGCATATATGGCGCATATATGTATACACGCATATATGACGCATATATGTATACACGCATATATGACGCATATATGTATACACGCATATATGACGCATATATTTATACACGCATATATGACGCATATATTTATACATGCATATATGTACTTATTTATATAGTACATACTTTCACATGTATTAGGGATACAAACCTTATATCTGAATGCCTTGAAATTAAATGCCTATAGTTGGAGATTGTCTATTGTGTGAATACCAAATATAGTATTTTAATACAATAATGCAGTGTTTTCTTTGTCATTTTTGACAAATACATCCACAAAGTACCATAACCATATGCCACAGCTTTAAAAATGCATCAGTATCACATGCATGTACACTGTAATTACATGCATGTACACTGTAACTCCACTGTAATTACCAAATACAGTATATACCACATTTTACATTAAACTTGTCGACAGCAATAAATTGTATTTTTACAGGGAATACTGCTTTTATTATTACATAATTAAAATATTATACTTTAAGGTTTCATAAGAGTAGTCACACTAGGAAAAAGAAAACATTTTCTGGGTTTTAAAACATTTATTTAGTTAAATTGCCTTCTGTGAACATGTTGGCTGAATTACTTTTTAAACATAAAATGCAATTTTAACACTTAAACAGGTAACAGTTAGCACTTAATTAAAGGAATAGTTCACCCAAAAATTTAAATTAGCACATGATTTACTCACCCTCAAGTCATCCTAGGTGTATATGACATTATTCTTTCAGACGAATACAATCAGAGTTCTATTAAAAAATGTCCTGGCTCTTCCAAGCTTTATAACGACAGTGAAATGCTGTTTCTTTTTTGAAGTCCATAAAAGTGCAAACGAAATCCCATTCAAAGTCTGCAAGGTTTCGCAGAAGTGAGGACACCTGTAGGCTTACAGTGGTGTTCTTGTTTTGCACAACTTGGCCAGTTTTCTTTGAAGTTACTTGTCCTTTCTTTGTTTTTGATCCACGTTCAGGATTGATGTCAAGAAAGCGTCTAAAAGGCAGAAAAAAACAACAATTAAATATTATTAACTGAGTGTATATATTTTGACAAAGAGAGACAGCACAAAAGCGGTCTAAAACTGAACAACATGAACAAAATAAAAAAAATGCAATGTTGGATGTTGTGAAAAAAAAAATGCAATGTTGGATGTTGTGATCAATAACTGATATTTTTTCTGCCCTGGTAAAATACATCAACTCAATGTGTCTGTTTACATGCACACTGTCAACTAACTAAATTTTTGGAAGTGGGGTTGCCAGATTTAAAGTTTTATTCTACAACTTTTGTCTACTCATCACCCAGCTCATTAACAATATCATGCCCTCATCCGGTGCCATCAGAGTATCAGTGGAAAGGCAGTCTTTAGATTCTCCGTTTATATAGAGCACACACTGCCAGAATCCAGCCCAAACCTTTGTGACAGAAATAATTTAACTTAATTGCAAGCCTTGCAATGTTTATTGCATATATGACAACATGATTTACCAGACTAAATGCATGTCTGCACCCAAAAATTTTAATTCTGTCATTATTACTCACCCTCAAGACTTTTGTTCATCTTCGGGACACAAATGAAGATATTTTTGATGAAATCTGATAGTTTTGTCCTTCCATTGATATCAATATCATTGCAACTGTCAAAGCCCAGAAAAGTGGTAAAAACATTGGTAAATATATAGCTACAGTGGTTCAACCTAAATATTATGAAGCAGGGTTTCTGCACATTTTTTAAAGTCAAATTTAAGGCTTTTTAAGACCTTTTTAAGACCCGAAGAAATCAAAATTAATACCATGCATTAGGGGTGAGCAATATTGACAAAATATGTCTCGATCGATATTTTCAAAGTTTTCTTGATAATAATTAGATAACAATTTACGGATTGTGTTTCTGTGCTTGGTGCCATGGCTTGTTTAGGCCTGTTGACAGCTGACTGACAAAGATATTCATATTCTATGCAGTGGTCAGTTTACAGCAGTGACAGAAATTAACATTTTTTATTAAGGGGTAATATTTGCCACCTTAAATTGATTTCAAGGGGCATTTTCACCTATATACGGACATTTGTAGATGTTTCAACAAGATATCTTTCACATCTACTGCAGTCAGATTCACCCGTGTTCACTCTGAAGGAATCACTCACATGGCTGGGCACTTGTATGACACATCAAGGATGTTAAGAGGCTAAAAGCAGGTTTAAAAATTGAAGTCAACAGGGTGCAAATTTTAAAAAGAGGATAACACGGTGTAGGCAACACCGATTTTTGTCATTGTTCTCTGTATTGACAGCACTCCAAATTTACAAAAAAATTAGCTCAATGTTAAAATTGACCGGAGTTCTCCTTTAAGGTTGCACTAGTTACATGGATTATTTAAATAATGTTTTTACTAGCTTTCTGGGCCTTAAAAGTTGCAAAGACGTTGCTGTCTATGGGTGGTTCAGAAACCTCTCAGATTTCATCAAAAATATCTTAATTTGTGTTCTGAAGATGAACGAAGGTCTTACAGGTTTGGAACGACATGAGGGCGAGTAATTAATGACAGAATTTTCACTAATCCTTCAACTGAAAACAACTTGCACCGATATATCTTAAAATATATGACTGCCACTGTTTTATCTCAAGATGCACACCAGTAATGTTTTTTTTTTTTTTTTAATGATACATTATTATAAAAGCTGCTTAAATACTAGTGATGTTACGTTCGTGAACGAATCGTTCTTTTTGAACGAATCTTTTAGGTGAACGAATCGTTCTCGTTCACGTAATCCATTGACTCATATTTCTCGTTCACTGAAATTCCTCCCTCCACCGCCGCGCGGCGCTATTGCAGCGCATGCGCAGCTCAGTGAACTGGATAGCTCTGTGTTTTCAATCTGTCAAGAATGACTAAACCTCAAGCCAATAGCGTTCGAGTATGAGATGTGACGGAGCATGTGATTTGTTGGATGTAGTGAACGAATACGCCCTTCACTGACTGTGACCGAGTTGCTTTTGTTTTGAGTCTGAACGAGAGAGAGATCTTCTCGTGAACGAACTGGTACATGTCGTTCGTGAACGAAAAGAACCAGTTGTTTGAACGATAATGGTGGCGAACCGATAGAGATGGGTTTGTGTAGTCAGCATATTTGCATCAAAGAAGGAAATTAACACTTTACCATTGTAATGAAAACAGTTTAATAACGCAAGCATGGTTAAATATAACAAAGACAAATTAACATTGTCATTTTGTACTTGACGGTTTACTTGATTTAAATTTACACTTCTCTTTACCTGCTTTTCTTTTCTTTTGTTTGTGTGTTTTAGACTTAGTTTTGTGGTATTTTGCACTTTGAAAAATTTACTTTACTACTTGTGTTCATTTTGTATGATCAAAAATGAATTAATTACGTTTTATTCATGTCATATGCACTTCTCTAAAAACTAAAACAAACCAAAAAATATGACTATTGGTTAGGTCTCATTTGCGTAACGTTAGCAAATAACATTTCAGTTAGGGCTGTGAAGGGGCATGTAATTGGTTGGATCTACTGAACGAATACGCCCGTCACTGACCGAGATCGCTCTGTTTTGAGTCTGAACGAGAGAGAGATCTCGTTCGTGAACGAATTGATCAAACTGGTACTTTCGTTCGTGAATGAGAGTACTGGGTAGATCGGTCATTTAGCATGTGATTCAATCTCATTCAAAGCGCAGTTATAGGTGTGCGTATAATTGTTTATCATATTTAACATACATAACATAACTCAACGTTTAATATAATCCCAGATTTATGAATGTGTATGTCAGACCAAACAATTAAAATGTTAATTATGCAAGAAAACCTTGTTTTGGTCATCTGAACCTCTTATTTAGACTTATTTTATTAATTTAGTAAATAAGGCACAAATTTTAACAAAGCCAAATCAGTTTTTTTTAACAAGTAAATACGTTCGTTAAAACATATCATAAAATACACTCTTTTTCGCCACCTGCTGCAGTATTTATGAAGAAATTGTCACTGAACGAATCAGTGAACGAGTCTGAACGAATCATTTTGGTGAACGAACTGAAAATGAACGAGTCTCTGGAAAGAATCAAAATTTCCACCACTATTAAATACCCTAATTTTATTAAGGCCTAGACCTGGCTTAAGCTAAGCCCTGTATGGAAACCAGGGCCATATTGTTCATACCAGTAGTCAACATAATAAATACTGTCAAGTCAAGGTTAGTGACACAATTCAGTCTAATATATATATATATATACATATATATGAATGGCAAATATGCCAATGACTAACCTCTGACCAAACTCAAGGTGCTGCCTCTTCCTGGTACTGCAAGCTGAAGTTATAGGAGGAGGCAAACAGCGCTGCCAGGCCAGTGATGAAGAGGCTGTGATCCTTCACACACACCTTGACCTTCCAAACTTAATATCCAGCACTGGTTGCTTAGAGATTGACCTGTAATGGAATAAAAAAGAAAATAAAAAAAAGAATAAATAAATAATATTAATAATTAAAATAACTACTGTGGGTTCCACTGTGGTTCGATGTAGTTGTCTATTCATAGTTCTATGAATTAAATTTTTCAACTAAAAATTAAAATTGGTTAGAATGCTAAAATGCACTGGCATATAATTTTGTTTGTTTTAAGCATAAACTCACTTAATTTTGACTTATTCTTTCAGAAAACAAGACAAATTTTACGTGTCTAATAAATGCTTCTTCATGTAAGAATTGTAGATATCTGGACTGGAAACAAAATAAAAACACTAATTAAGAAAAACATATTTTGCAGTAGGGTGAGTAAATGATGGCTTTTCATTTTAGGTTTAATCTACCCCTTTAATGTTTACATACCAGGAAATAAGTCGTGGACTTTCTGGCAAATGTAGATTGCTGGACATCAGCGATGCAAATTTCTGAAACAATTTTTAAAAAGGACAGCACAACCTTGATCAACAGAACCCAAAACATAAAACATATTACAAATTAATGAGATTTGCTGAATAATCTCTACTTATCTGCTTGAAGGATAACACCGTCTAACTTCTTTGAATTAGGGAGTAACTTAGTTGTAGGACCATGGGATGGCAATCAGGAACAGGCCTACTACATTTGAAAACAGCATTAGGAACATGGATTTTCATGTGCTAGCAAAATTCTGACAACGATTCAAAAGCACGATCACAGAACTGACAGAATTTGACAGCATTTTTTTTTTTTTTACAACATAGACTATAACTGTAACACTACTTAAAAGCACTTACATTAACAATGGCCATCAGATTACAAATGCCTAAAACGAAAGAAATATCAAATGCACGTCATGCAAATAGCATGGTAAAGGTTGTCTATTATATGAAATGTCGAAGTTAACGTTACTTGGTAAACAGGTGGAACAGAGTCAGTGAATTGCTTGCGCGGCCACGGTAGTAAACCGCGTTCGCAAAATCAAACCAAATACGTGAAAACAATGTAGAAATGCGAACGCAAAAAAAAAAAAAAAAAAAACTTATATATTGGCTTACCGTATCACTCAGTTGAACAATTCTCCATCTTCTCAAACTCTAAATCCCACTTATCGTCACGCGCAGGTTAGATTATTCAATGACAAATTCTTCCATCCGTCTTCAGGTAGCTGCTACCGTTAACGTCGTCCATTTTCTGCTGCGTCACAGGCAACTAATGTTTGAAACACGAACCGAACCGAACCGAACCGAACCTCAAAAAAGCTTTAAAATTGCTCACAGATTCGCAGACATTGTTTATCTTGATAACAGGAATGATTATTTGTTCAGTTGAATCCCGCTGACAAAACGAGTTTGCCTGTTGTAGCTGCCTAACTGTCTGCTCGCATGATGCGTCACATTTGAACTGAATTGAGCGCGAAAGAAATCAATCCCACAATGCAATGCCTTTTCAGTCAGTATGATGGTAGGCCTAACGAATTTATCAGGACGAAAACATAAATGTGCTGTATATTTACAGCTGTTCTGTAAAAGATACAGCTTAATACTGTATTATGGAAATACAGTAGCCTACAATTCTGTAAGAAATTCGTTGTAAATTTACAGTAAAGGGTTACAGTGTATGTTTACATACATTTATTAAATATGTTGAAAACAAATATGTATGTCACATATTTATAATTAATGTTGTCCATATATGCGAGAAACCAATACTATACTGTAATATATGCAGATATATGGTATCATATATGGATGAACTCAAATATTTTCTTCACATGTTTGGACACATACATGTTCATATATGCTGCAGGCATATATTGTGTTCTCAGATAAGTCAAATATATGTATAGATATATGTTGCAGTCATATATTGTGTTCTCAGATAAGTCAAATATATGTATAGATATATGTTGCAGTCATATATTGTGTTCTCAGATAAGTCAAATATATGTATAGATATATGTTGCAGTCATATATTGTGTTCTCAGATAAGTCAAATATATGTATAGATATATGTTGCAGTCATATATTGTGTTCTCAGATAAGTCAAATATATGTATAGATATATGTTGCAGGCATATATTGTGTTCTCAGATAAGTCAAATATATGTATAGATATATGTTGCAGGCATATATTGTGTTCTCAGATAAGTCAAATATATGTATAGATATATGTTGCAGTCATATATTGTGTTCTCAGATAAGTCGAATATATGTATAGATATATGTTGCAGTCATATATTGTGTTCTCAGATAAGTCAAATATATGTAGAGATATATGTTGAACATATATTGTGTTCTCAGATAAGTCGAATATATGTATAGATATATGTTGCAGTCATATATTGTGTTCTCAGATAAGTCGAATATATGTATAGATATATGTTGCAGGCATATATTGTGTTCTCAGATAAGTCGAATATATGTATAGATATATGTTGCAGGCATATATTGTGTTCTCAGATAAGTCAAATATATGTATAGATATATGTTGCAGTCATATATTGTGTTCTCAGATAAGTCGAATATATGTATAGATATATGTTGCAGTCATATATTGTGTTCTCAGATAAGTCAAATATATGTAGAGATATATGTTGAACATATATTGTGTTCTCAGATAAGTCGAATATATGTATAGATATATGTTGCAGTCATATATTGTGTTCTCAGATAAGTCGAATATATGTATAGATATATGTTGCAGGCATATATTGTGTTCTCAGATAAGTCGAATATATGTATAGATATATGTTGCAGGCATATATTGTGTTCTCAGATAAGTCGAATATATGTATATGTTGCAGGCATATATTGTGTTCTCAGATAAGTCGAATATATGTATAGATATATGTTGCAGGCATATATTGTGTTCTCAGATAAGTCGAATATATGTAGAGATATATGTTGCAGTCATATATTGTGTTCTCAGATAAGTCAAATATATGTATAGATATATGTTGCAGGCATATATTGTGTTCTCATACAAGTCAAATATATGTATAGATATATGTCATGCTATTTAAAATATAAGTACATATATGGCCATATATTACATTTTTGTATGGGTTCACAAACAATGAAACGCTCCCGCCTCAGAACCGAAAGATTTCATTGGGTCCCGTCATCAAACAGGGCGTTACCCCGCGCTGCTTTAAAACCACAACACAAGCAGACGTCTCTCTCTCTCTGCTCTCACACGCTCTCACCCTCGTGACTCCGAACTCTGAACTCTGCACTCTCACCCCTCCCTGCACCACGAGCAGCGGAGCGGAAGAAGGGACAGGGCCTTCATCCAAACGAACCGCGGATGTAAAAATCCATTCTCGTCCTGTAACCAAGTTTTCTCGCCCTTCCCGCACCGGGAAGAGACTTCCGTACCTCTCGGTAATGTTACATTCAGTGAGTTTTTAAGAACTTCACGCGAAACGCAAGCCTACAAATCGATGAGACACGGTCCAGCCAAGATACGCACGTGGTCTCGAAGCCCAGCTTCACACAGACAAAGGAACAGAATCGCAAGTAACGTATAAAATGATCTCTCTCGAAGCGGCTTTCACAGTTGTCTCTTAACCTGTTAAGCTTCACCAGTGCGTCGGCGCACTGAAGCGTTTTTTTTTTTATTTAGTTAAAAATTACTATTAGATTTAATGTTATACATTGACAAACTATACATCATTAAAAAGATATAAGACTCAAGTTTCAGTATTTGACCACTATTGTATTCTGAAAAACTTATAGTGACAGTTATGTCTTAATTTGTGTCAGGAGTTATGAAATGAAAAAATGAGTCGATACCTTTAATATGAATTATGCGCGTCAACCGCTTTCATTCATAAAAAACTCCCGTGCTGTCGTCATGACAGCGATACACAAAACAACGTCCCTCAGGGCTTTAGCTAAAAAATGTGCAGATTTGGAGAAATATTGATATATTTTCATAGGTTTTCATCAGATTTCTATAGACAGGAATAATATTTATTGAATTTATGCCCAAATGCGTCGATGTAATCATTATGAGCGCTGGATACTGTGATCGTGATGTATTGTGTTTTCAATCCATACCAACAGCCTGAGGGCGCTACATGCACAATAATAGTCCATATATAGAACATGAAGAAGAGGCATGATCATGTGACATTCCAGGAAGTCTCAAACACATTCAAAGCTATCAGAGATCGCTGTAACATGTTTTGAAGACAATAAACATGATTGAAATGATATTTGGTTTACCTGTGTTCTTCGAGTAATGTCAGGTATTTCCATAATAATAGATTATATTTATAATGTAATGCTAATCGATATAGACTTTATCATTGTGCAAAATAATATATATATATATATATATATATTCTGTCTGATTTTTTTATCTGAAGCGAAATTATATCACAGAAGATTATTTAAAACACTCGACTTGCGTTATAAATTAAGTTTGGAGCACAAACATGGTTTTAATCTCATAAATTGTCGTGTATTGATGGTGTGCTAAGCTAACATGCTAGCTAGCTCTAGGTGCACCTGCCACATATAGCAGTTATCCTTTTATGTTTTTTTTCTAAATATGCTTACTGAAATTTAAGCAGGGCATTTGATCCAGTTTTTAAATGTTGAGTGAGAACTTTGATAAAAGAAATTTGGGATTGAAACCCTATGAATAGCCTGTGAATAGCCAGTCGTCGTTAGTAACTATAATGCAGACAAAAGAAATGCATATTTCGAGCCATAACCAGGCTGGAGAGGTGTGAATGTGTGCAGGGGGAGACTGAGACTGAATGGGGCTCGTTTGCACCACAAAACAATAGAGACAATAAGACTGAATGGATGACTTAGAAGATGACTAAACATCAGCAGCATTTTTAGAGTCTAATCAAAATAAAGTCACATGACATGGTCTTGAAAAACAAACTAAATACAGAGTTTTGGACTTATTATCTTCAGATTTTAAACATAAAATGTTTAGACATGTGGCCTTAGCTGTAGTGCATTTCTAGATTGCTCCAGTGCCAACTTCAATTTTATTTTCATGAGGATGTTTCATAAAAATTAATTTCTAATAACTTTACAAAACTTTGAAGCTATTTATAACAATTTTTTTCATTATGACAATAATTAATTCTACATTTACAATAAACTGCCAGGTGTCAGCTTTCAAATGAGATCATACTTGTGCTTTTAGTACAAAGGGTTCATGAACTGTATCTGTTTAAGTTTGGGTATGTCATTTCTGGGGATTTTTCAAAAGTGGCGTTGCAGCTTAACAGGTTAAAAGGTTCTGTTTGTAAATTACCATACTTTCTCCATAACTTTCTTCCTATTTTCATTCTGATCAAGTCATGTTTTATGTTTGTTTTGTTTAAACGTTCGTGGGTCTTGTGTAATTTTACGTACGTAGATTAGCCTATATCACTTCCTATATACATATAATCCTTTGTGTGTCATTTTTGATTAAATAAATCTTTTATACTTTGACTGACTCTGTGTTACAATCCCACCAATGTAATTGTCAATGAAATTGCGATAAGATCTGGCTACTAGCTCTTTATTTTAATTCATAAACCCAGCAATTTGCATCCATGGCCAGGAGAGAATTTGTCTGAGGTTTGATAATATAAATATTCCTTCTTAACTGGTATAATCAAAGCATTCGCTGGTCGAATGACTGATGAGAGACCAGTTATAGAACGAAATATTTTTGATAATTAGCAGGTAATGTAATAGCATATGTGAAATTTATGAATTATGACTATGAGTTATGATTTTAAATATTTCCCCAAATTTCCTTACTGCTCGAGCTAATATTTCATATATGACCTAATTACGATTGTTACCATAAACGCTACAAGGGTTAAAAAAAAGTGTTCAAAGTTAGGCATAAGAGATTTAAAAAAAAAGGTAATTGAGTTAGTACAGTTTATTATACTACCATTTATCGCAAAAATAAACAATGTGGGAAAATAGACACCCATATATTTTTTTTATGATAATGTGTACTAAATAGTTACGAAGAGACCAATTTCATTGTATTGTACTTGTTACTATGGTGGGGCGATACTTATAGAGGTCACTAGATGGCGGTGAGCACCGGGAGGAACTTAAAACCATTATGAGACAAGCGCTGCAGAATAAATACTGCAGTTGAGCTGAACAGAAGCTAAAGTTTTCGTCTCATTGTTTCTATATACAGGTGGGTTAATGTTCCTCAAAATGGTATGCATGTATATCAGTATAAGAGATAAGAGTGTTGTGAATCTGTAGTGAGTACGTGCAATGTTTAGAGTTGAGTAGTTTTGCCGTATTGTGTGAAATAGTGATGTTCAGCTATACACTGCCATACTAAGCTAGCAGACCTGTTGCTATGAGTAACCAAGTAAACAATAGAAACGCGGATGGTCTCGTTTTGATCTGAAAATGCATTTAGTGCTAATGTGTGTATAACACATCATGTTAAACGTTTTTCCTGTGTTTAAACAGAGTAGTTGACTTTAAAAGTGAATCAAATTTAGTAATTTGTGTAATGTGATGGAACTAATGTTTATTACAAGAACCAAATGAGAACAAGTAAAAAATGTTGTTGTTCAACTGGTCAATATACAATTCATGTCAAATGAAGCACAATGAAAAGTATGGACATTACTATGTTTTATTTTACTGTGCTTCCGTTATTATTATTCCATTATATATTTGGGTATTGTTCTGAAGATATGGTGATATCTTAACACAAAGTACTGTGAAATACATGAGGCTACAAGCATTTTGTTTATTACCTCAAGGAGTCAAACATTACTTTTTTCCTTTGTGGAAGCAGAATAAATACTGCAGTTGAGCTGAACAGAAGCTAAAGTTTTCGTCTCATTGTTTCTATATACAGGATCTAAAATCACACTCACCCCCCCTGACACTCACCAGGCCAGGGGGGCAACAATTTTGGGGGCTCGTCCGGGATTAGCGCCTTGTCCTGATGGCAGCTAATCACCAATAAATGAACCTGACGTCAAGTTCCTGGACCAACGTGCTACACCAGCGATTCCTGAGGGGAAGAGATGTCTGCTCTACAAGAACTGCGAAGGGGAATCCAGAGGCAGCTCCATCAGCTGATCAACTCCGCCATGACAGATGTACTCCACAAGCTGGCAGCCTCCATCAAGGATGAGGTGGAGGAAGATCTACCAGGGGATGATGCAACGGAGGTGGAACTCTATGACTTCATCGTGGACTTTTTAAAAGGTGACGAGTTGGCAAGTCAAGAGGACCCAAGGCATGACCCGCTTGCTAGTCTTCAACGATCTCATCACTGAACTGCAACAACCTCCAGCGGCTGCAGAAGAGCAACGTGAGTTACTGGCAGAGACTGAATCATTAGTGGCACCTTCAGTAGTGAATGTTAAGGCAGACAAATTATCAGTTGTAGCCAGCCAGGTAACTGATGTGATAAAGTTGACAGATGTTGCTGCTTTACTGCCTCGAAGAGAATTCAAGATATACAGTGGCCAGATTTCTGACTCCGATTCTGATGTTAGCTATAGCTCACTGTGTAGGCAGATTGATGAGGGGATAAGTGAGAAATATGCACATGTAAGGCGAGACCTTAAACCCCTCCTTACCAATACAAGTATAACTGATGATTTCATCTTAGAGATAATGACAAAGTCAGTTAGTGAAGAGGTTGAGAGACAGGCACGCCTAGGTCAGACACACAAAACCAAAACAGTCACAGTCAATGCCACACAACAACAGGAGAGACAACATGCAGTCCAGCCTCCAGCTGAAGTGCAAGCCAGTGTTCTTCAAACACAAGCCGAAGTCCAGGCGAACCGCACAGCTATACACGAACTGACAGCACATGTCTCAGCCTTAGCAAAAACTATAGAGAAGGCTCTCACCCCTACAGCTAGTACTCCAGTGCCGTCACAGGCCAACCCGTTAAGTACGGTGCAACCACCCAAGTCTGCCACAAGGGGAAAATGCAAGTCATGTTTAGCTCAAGGGACTGCAAACTGCAACCACTGTTTCAGGTGTGGCCAGGAAGGGCACAGAGCTGTGGGCTGCCTGTCAAAGCCTAAGCCAGCGGGAAATGTGATGGGGTCACTGGGGAGGGACCACCAGTGACCAAACAAGAGCCAGAGTCCCCTGCTTCCGTAACCAGCCATGACTCCATAACTCCCACTCATTGTCTATCACTATCGAAACACAGAGTAAGAAAAGGAAACCATTTAGCAAAACTGATAGGCAGAAAGTGCTTGCTAACCTGTACTTTCAACGGTGTGCAGATTGATGCGCTACTAGATAGTGGAGCTCAGGTTACGATACTGGAAAAGTCCTGGCTAAAGAAACACTTACCTGACATTAAAATCCAGCCACTCACAGACCTACTACCAGATAATCCACTCAGAATCACAGCTGCTAATGGCACAGATGTACCTTTTGAAGGGTGGGCTGAAATATTGGTGGAAATCAAAAGTGTAAGACATGGTCAAGTAGCCATTAATGTACCCATGCTAGTGAGTCAGAGCTGTGTTAGTGGCCTGTTGCTAGGGTTCAATGTGATAGAGGAAATCATTTTAGAGAGTCTGGAAGAGCCAGGAAGTGTCAGTCTAAGTGATTTGCTAGCAGAGGCATTAAAGCTCCATCGAGATACAGCTGAAACTATTGTCTCCGTAATTAGTGATACTCCAGCCAAAAAAAAAGCCTGCAAATGACACCATCAGAGTGGGGAAGAAAGGTCTTACAGTCCCAAGTAGCCAAATATGTGAACTGAAGTGTTGTGTCAGATCATGGCCACAGGGAGGAACAATGCTTTTTGAACCCACCTTAGAAAGTGTCTTACCGGAGGGATTACAACTATTTCCTGCATTAGTTGATGTGCCCGGTGGTGTCTCCAAAGCTGTGAAAATCTCCATCTGCAACTCCACCAAGCATGACATTTTTCTGCCACCAAGGACAGTCTTAGGCTGTATAGAAGAAATCGTTGACAGCAAACCAGTCAATCTGTGCTCCCCGGCTAAGCAGCCAGCAAAGTCGAAAAGTGATACATACACGTGTGTCGCACAGGTTAGCCCAAGCAGCGGTGCCAGCAGCAGAACGAACAGCTCAGTAGAGTCTCACACACAAGAAAAGTGGCACCCCCCGGTCAAATTAGAACATCTTGATCAGCAGCAGCAGGAGATTGTGCGCCAGATGCTTTTCGAGGAGTCTGATGTGTTTGTAAAAGAAGAAGGAGGCATCGGTTGTATACCCGACTTACAGCTGAAAATCAATGTGGTAGACAACAACCCAGTTCAAAGGTGCTATAACTCCATACCTAAGCCCTTATACAAGGAGGTGAAAGAGTATGTGCAGAATCTCCTAGACAGAGGTTGGATCCGCAAATCTGTGTCTTCATATTCGTCTCCAGTTGTTTGTGTCCGGAAAAAGGACCAGAGTCTGCGGCTGTGTGTAGACTTCAGAGGCCTGAACCAGAAGACCATCCCAGATCGTCATCCATTGCCCCGAATCCAAGACCTGCTTGACAGTTTGGGGGGAAACACATGGTTCTCCATCCTGGATCAAGGCAGCGCATACCACCAAGGGTTCGTGAGCGAGGAATCCAGACACCTTACAGCCTTCAGTACACCCTGGGGGTTGTATGAATGGATACGGATACCATTTGGCTTGACGAACGCACCTGCGGCTTTCCAGAGGTGTATTGAGGGTGTGTTGGAAGGTATTCGAGATGAATGCTGTGCTCCATACCTCGACGATGTGCTGTGTTACTCAACGTCTTTTGAGGATCACATACATCACCTCAGACAAGTTCTCAGTCGCTTGAGAGAACACAGCATCAAACTAAGATCAACCAAGTGTGAGTTGTTTAAAAGAGAGGTTCGTTACCTCGGCCGATTGGTGTCTGGGGAAGGAGTCAAGATTGATCCACAGGATTTGGCAGCAGTGATGGCACTCAAAGAAAAAGAGCCTCGCACAGTTGGAGATGTCAAGTCTCTGCTGGGGTTTCTGGGGTACTACCGCTCCTTTATCCAAGACTTCTCTCGACTTGCTAAGCCACTGTTTGAACTGCTGCAGAAACCCACGGAAACAGACGGAAGTCACACCAAAAATCGGACAAACAAAAGTAAAGGTGGAGCTCAGAAAGTAGATAAAGGACAACTCCCATCCAGAACCCCGATCACATGGAGAGCACAGCACAGGGATGTAGTAGCCAAGCTAGTTGACATGTTGACGAATCCACCTATCTTAGCTTACCCAAACTTTAACCTCCCATTCATACTGCACACTGATGCGTCCAATGAAGGATTAGGAGCAGTCCTATATCAGCGCCAGGACAACAAGTTGCGGGTCATTGCACTGCATGAAAAGACTCAAATCCGGCAAAATACGGGCATGGTAAACTCCTGTGTAATTTGATGTTTGCCGGATGTATGTGGGAAAAAGCGGATCAGAGTAACATGGAACAGTATATTTCCAGATAAACCCGGAAACCTCACATATGCGGACATATACAGGAATCCGTGAAATTTCACGGACATATACAGCTGAAACACTGCTGAGTGTGAGAGGACTGACAACTGTTAGGTGTGAAGACCTTTCATATGTTAATGACTGACACAGTGCTGGCTGTTCTCAGAGGGAGGGGTGGCCAGGGAGGACTTCAGGATTGAATTATCTCTGGACTACTAGGTTAGGCTACAGCAAACAAGCTTTTTGTACAGAAAAAATAAATCAATTCTTAAGGCCCTGAAACACAAAACCGACGTCAAAGAACTAGCAATGACTAAAGCCGACTCTAGGGTTGACTCACGTCGCCTGTGTCAGGGCCTTAAAACCACTGCATGAAAAAAAGTCTCTTAATCAAATATTTTTTATAAAAACAGGACAAAATAAACACCCAGTCTGAACATATACGTTCACAAAAACATCTGAATATTTAATGAAATAAACAAAGGAATTTAATTAGTGCTGGAAAAAAATTAATCGCATCCAAAATAAAAGTTTGTGTTTGCATAATATATGTGTGTGTACTGTGTATAATTATTTTGTGTATAAATACACACATATGCATGTATTTATTTAAGAAATATTTGAATGTATATACTGTATATACATTTATACATAATTTATATTATATCTAAATATAAATAATTTATATATAAATAAATAAAAATCTTAAATATATACATGCATATGTGTGTATTTATATATACAAAATAATTATACACAGTACACGCACATATATTATGCAAACACAAACTTTTATTTTGGATGCGATTAATCACGATTAATTTTTTCCCAGCAATAAATTTAATGGAACAAATAAAGAAAAATTAACCAAACATTTCAGAATATCTCAAATTTTATTGTGAAGTTTTACAAATTGCAGACAACAACATTTGTCACCTTTTTCACAATTGGCTTTTAGCTTGCTTAGTTGGGGACATTTAATTTAATATTCAACAATATTATTGATCTGCCTGCGTTGACACTATTATATGAGATCTGAACTGAGCTGGACAATGACATCACGGTTTTCTCCAAAGTGGCTATATACACATTTAAATTTATTTATTTATTTATACAACAAAATGAATCACCACTGAACTGACTTAAGCTGGACTGAGAAGCTATTTTCTTCTAGAAAACAAACTTTCTTGCATTATTTTCCTGTTATCTCTGTAAAGCTACTTTGAAACAATCTGTATTGTAAAAAGCGCTGTATAAATAAAGGTGACTTGATATTTATTAAAAAGGTAGATGGAACCTGAGCTTTTCTACTCCACTGAATTGAAGACCGAGGTCACTACAGTTAAAATCTCTTGCTGAGTTAATCCACCTTTAAACTATTAATGTCTATGAACAAATATGTATTTTTATGTTTGTGTGCCTCAGTATTTCTGAGTGAACACCGCTGGTTTACTCACTATTTTAAAGCGTACTGTCGATCACGTGATATGACGTCATGACGTGCAGCTGACGTTACCTGAAAAATCTTTCCAAGATGGCTACCCTCTCGAGCGACGTGGTATCAAGAATGAAACAACTTGTAAGTAAACCAAAACACTTCAAAACTACTTTGCTTGTTGTAATATTGTAAGAATATCATATTACACGTGATATTTGACTGTTAGACGAGGCTATTTTTAATTTGCAAGCGCGGTGCCGCGGGCGCGATTGCCGTCAGTCCGCCTGCTAGTTACAGAATATCCTGTGTAACGTTAGCAGCTACTGTTAATGTCGTGGCAGGGCAATAATGTTAACGTTAGTCAATAACTCTTTTCAGCAAGTGATAGTCCTTCTGTTTTTGAGTGTGTTGCTGTTGTTTGTGTTAAGCGCCCTGCTCTAGCAAGTTCAATGTGATGTTATCTACATGCACCCAAATGAGCTAGTGGCTAACGTTAGCAGTTATGTTAACTTTTACTCAAACAAAGTTAAGGTTATGGACATAATAGTTACCGAATGAACTATGCAAGTTTTTATTAAACCTTTACAAACGTCTTTTTTTATTATAGGTTTAAGTGGAAGGAGTGCAGTGAGCATCCCCAAAATCAAGGTGACTCAAATGTTAATTTAGGCTGTAACTATTTTTCACCATTTCTTTTATTTGGAGCCTAATTCATTAGCATCAATCAAACGTCTCTTAAAGCCACACTAGGTAGGAATTCCGTTTTGGTCAAACAACGACCCCTAGAGTCTCTGTGGACTACTTGTATTTAACGTTACTGTCGTAAATACCACTCACGCAGAGCAGTCTCTTCACTCACGGCCTGATACCCTCCCCCCTGTATACCGGTCCCTGTTCAGTCGGATGGAAGCTGTAACGAGTGGAAATAAGGTGTGTCCCCTTTAAGAGCTGCGCGCGCCCTGTTTAACTTTCGGCAGTCTGTATTGTATGTGCGCCTCGAACATTCCGTAAGCGGATTGTTTCTGTTTGATGCTCATTCGTGTCCTATTTTTGTCTATCAAGTAATGCTGTGGACGGTAAAACGTGTGACAGACAGTTACACGAGTTCGATTGGGTAATAACAGAGACAATATAAAAGGACTTTGGTAATAAACACAACGCGTTTCAAATCGTCGGACATAGACATCTTCGGAGGCTAGCTCGATGTTCGAAGTTACTAGCAGCTAATCCATCAACAAGAACGCCAGGTGCTTTTTAGCTCACACCAACGAGTGAAAGCTTGTCCGAGTGATATACAATATAACAAGCAATATACTTACAAGTCCAACAGCATGTGAGGACGTGTTGGGGGAAGTGAGGTAGCCTATGCCATAAAGCAGTCGAATTTTGTAGTTCTTTTTGAGCGCGGGGGTTACTACCCGAACCCCGAAGTTTAAAAGTACGATTAAAAACTATACAGACCCCGCCAGGCTATGGCAGACATGTCATTCAACCTATTGTAAGTCGATGTACCATCACAAGAGTCTTGGAAATATATTATGAAGGTTGAAAAGTTACCTGGTGCTGCTTTAAAAATTAAATATCTTGCTGTCTGTTTTTGTGTGCATGTGCAGACCTACATTGTCACCAGAGAGCAACTTTATCGGTAAGTTACATTCAGTTGAAATTTTGTATCATTAATTTGTAAAGAGGTTGATTGCATAATTTGACTGGTTTCATATTGATTGTTTTATCTGTGCAGGTGAAGGACTTCTTGGGGAAATGGCCGGCTCTTCGGATTGAATCACAGGTAAAACAGACTCACTTATCTTTTCTGCCACTCTTCACACATATTTCTATGCTTTATTTTTTATATGTATCACATTCAAATGGAACAGCAAATGCCACTATTCACTGTGTGTAAGAACTATCACTTTGCATGTGACCATTTTAACTGAACATGTTGCATCACAAATGTGTTTTCTGTTGCAAATCGAGTATTAGTCTTTTTATATAATTATTTTTGTTTGTTTTTGGTTTTGTAGCTTTGTGCTGAGTTCCAACGCATCACAAACGTCAACATACAGAACCAGTTCTATGCTGTGCTTGACCAACATACACCTGCACTGGTGGCCTTGTATAGGCAGAAGGCGGAAAGATATCAGAGGCGCTGCGTGACGTCTTAAAGATTTATGAACTGATATGTTTTGTCTCTTATGTTTACTGTGATGGCCAACTTATTCAAACTGAAAATTCAGTTTTGTGGTTCTTGCAGATTGTGAATCCATTTAAACGCTTTTTAATTTCAAACTTTACAGGAATCTGTAAGGTGCCTCCATAATTCAGAGAACAACCCACACAAATACGATCCACAAACCGGGTAAGACTGCGTATCGTATACTGTAAATGTTAGTTTAATCTACTACTATATGGATTTGAAATACCAAAACTGAATTTCATTAATGATGCCTGCAACTTTTTCCCCCAGAATAAATTCATCACATAACCTGGCTGTGACCACTTATCTCTTCGAAGAATTAAGGACAACTTTTACAGACGTTGACCCTGAATGTGCAAAAGGTAATCTTAAAGATGTTGTAATCATTTTAATGTCCTCTGTTTTACTTAGTTTTATTGGCATTACATTTATTTATGATTTATTCAACAGGTTGCAAGACGTATTTTGAGACTTTGCGGAGGAAGTATTCTTAGGCTCAGCCTGAAAAGGCCCAGTAAAAAGAAACACTATGAAGAACACTGCAAAGAACCATCAACGAAAGAGACGGGTAAGTTAAGAAACTGGTTAAGCAGTTTTTTTTTTGTTTTTGTTTTTTTTCAGAATGTAACTGTCCTCCTCTCTGTGTTTTAGTGGTTAAATTACTGTTATGTTTTGCAGATGCTGGAGACCAGGTCCAGTGTTGTACAAACCAACACAGAAAGGGAACTTTGGAAGACTGCAACAATAGAACTGACGTCTGATGAAGATGCTATTGTTGATGGAAGGCCAGTGTGGATGGTGAGGTCTCCACCAAACAGAACCACAGAGTTATCTGCTCTCTGCCAGGCACTACAAACCAGACTAGAGGCTGACCCACGCTACGTCACACCACCAGTGCATCATGGCAGTTTGAAAAAATTAATATTTACATATATTTTATATACACTTTAATTTCTATATTTATTTATTGATCTCGTTTTATATTGTATACTTTGTATATTTGTTCCTTTTTGATGTGCATGTTGCTTATCTCCACGTTTTGTATTTTTTTCCTTTACACCTTTGTTCACATTTCTTTTTCCCCATTCATTTTAATGTATGTTTATAATGTTCTTTGGAATGTTCATGTTATATTTGTTTTTGTTCCTTTACATTTTCATCCCCTCAAATATTTTTGTTCCCCCATTCCTTTTTAATGCTTGTTTATAATGCTCTTTGTAATGTTTTATTTACCTTAATAAAAATGTCAGACTTTCTCATTGTTCTTTGTGTGTTTTTAAAATTATATTTGAATGTATTAAAATTGGGGTAAGGGGGGGGTTTAGTGTATACTGAGCAATATCTGCATAGCTGGCTTATAACCAATCAAATCACTGTGCGATAAGGCCTAGGGTGGGCTATGTTCTAAAAGTAACCAATCAAATCACTTTCCTGGGTTTTCAATGTGTCCTGTCCTCCAATAGTGGTCTGGGTAATGGGAGTGGTTTTAAAAGAAAAGGACCAATAGGGGGGAAGGCCAAAAGGTGCACAAAGGTGTGAAAATGTTCTCTTGAAAAAACCTTTGAGGGATTACTTGCCATGGCAACAAATGGCTGTAGCACGGAAGTATACATCCACAACATACATCCGATCTGGTATCATTTCGGATGTATACGGATATATACAGACCCATGGAATTTGAGCTATCCGGCCAGTATACTCCTGGATTCTTCCGAATTTCAGCAGTGTATACAGGAGTATACTGGTCCGGATACACCTCTTTTCATGCAGTGTTGGGTATGGTTCCAGAACTCTTACACCTGCCGAGAGAAATTACCACCTCCACTCCGGAAAACTTGAGTTCTTGGCTCTCAAGTGGGCCATTTGTGACAAGTTTCGTGATTACTTGTATTATGCTCCAACATTCACAGTTTTCACGGACAATAACCCTTTGACATATGTCCTTAGCACTGCCAGACTAAATGCCGTTGGACACAGATGGGTTGGTGAACTGGCCGACTTTCACTTCGATATTAAGTACAGGCCAGGGAAGATGAACACTGACGCAGATACACTGTCAAGGTATCCTTTGAAACTTCAGGATGGCATGAAAGACCACACGGAGACCATGTCACCTGAGGTTGTGTCTGCGGTATGGCAAGGCAGCAAAGCCCTTCAAGAAGGTGACGTACCTTGGGTTGCAGCCTTGCAGCTGGAAGGTGGAAGTGCAGAGGTTGTGCCATCTGCGAGTATTTCCAGTGTTCCATCAGAAAACATCCGGGCAGCACAGCAAGAGGAATCTGCTATCTCAGAAGTTGTTGGACAAAAGAAACATGAGGAAAGAGACCAGGAGACTGCTGTATGAATGGAATAAGTTAGAAGTGGATGACGGGATTCTCTATAGGCGGACTGAACAACACAGGCAGCTCGTCCTCCCTGAGAAGTGGAAACCCATTGTGTTTAAGACCCTGCACAATGACATGGGACATGTTGGTGCAGAGAAAGTATCTCATCTCGCCCGCGAGAGGTTTTATTGGCCAAATATGCAGCAGGATATAGAGGACTATGTAAACAAAAGATGCAGCTGCATTAAACAGAAACACCCAAATCTTCCACAGAGAGCGCCCATGGGACACATATCCACAAGCAGTCCATTTGAGTTGGTGTGCATCGACTATCTCCACCTGGAGCAAAGTCAAGGCTATGAGTACATCTTGGTCCTCATTGACCACTTCACACGCTTTGCTCAAGCATACCCAACAAGGAACAAATCAGGAAAAACAACAGCCGATAAGATATTTCAAGACTTCATCCCTCGCTATGGTTATCCTGAGAAGCTCCATCATGATCAGGGGAAGGAGTTTGAGAACAGTTTGTTCAACAGGTTACAGCAGCTGGCTGGTATTGGTCATTCACGAACCACACCGTACCACCCACAAGGTAATCCCGTGGAGAGACTGAACCGCACGCTTCTGCAGATGATGCGTACCCTGGAAGAGGAAAAAAAGAGTCAGTGGAAAGATCACCTGCCCCATGTTGTGCACGCCTACAACTGCACAAGGCATGAGGCCACCGGCTTTTCCCCATTCTTCCTCTTATATGGTCGACCTCCACGCTTACCTGTTGACTTACTGTTCCCACCAAAGACAGAGCCTGAGTCATCCGATCGACAGACATATGCACAGAAGTGGGCAAAGAGGATGCGTTCCGCATATGAAATTGCTGCAAACAACAGTGAAAAATCGTCAGCCAAAGGAAAGAGTCAGAATGACAGAGCAGTCAGGGGTGTTGTTCTTCAGCCAGGCGACCGAGTGCTGGTAAAAAACCTGTCAGAGAGAGGCGGGCCTGGAAAGTTGCGGGCTTACTGGGAGCAGACAGTACACCGTGTTGTGGAGAGAGTTGATAATGGACCAGTTTATAAGGTGCAACCTGAGAAGGGACCCAAAACCCTCCGTGTGTTACACAGGAACTTACTTTTTGCTGGTGAACGAACTGCCACTGGAGGAAACACTTCCTGCACCATGTTCAAAAGGAAAAACAAAGTTAAAAAAACAGAAACAAGCCATTGCAGATACTCATGAAGAAAACACAGACAGCTCTGATGAGGAATACACTTACCAGCAGATTCCATGCTACAGGTTAGTGAGATCCCAACAGGTAGAGCATCATCAAGCAGTGCATCATCCTCAGACTGATCAAAGGCTAAGGGCTGAAGCTCGTGAGTTTCACTCTACTGTCTCAGAGAGGGCATAGACACCGAGGATCATGTTCAGAACACATCACACACACAGGACAGAGCTCTTGAGGATTTCAGAGTGGAGGATGAACATCAAGTGGAGGAAGAGTAACAGGACAGGTCGCAAGTGGACATGGCAGTGGGGGAGGATGAACACCAATTGGAGGTGGAGGCAGTCAGAAGATCCCAAAGGACAGCCAAGCCAAAGAAACTGTTCACCCATGGTACACTGGGACAGCCATCTTATCAGCAGCAGAATGCAGGGGTAAACTCATTACTGCCAAGCTACCCTCTCCAAAGTAATCTCAATACTGTCCCTCTTCCGTACTTCACATATCCACACCCTTACTATTACAACTGCTTCACCCATGCATACTGACATATCACAGACTCACGTACATCTTAAAGGGGGGGTGAATTGCTGTTTCATGCATACTGAGTTTTTTACACTGTTAAAGAGTTGGATTCCCATGCTAAACATGGACAAAGTTTCAAAAGTTAAGTTGTACGTTTGAAGGAGTATTTTTGTTCCAAAAATACTCCTTCCGGTTTGTCACAAGTTTCGGAAAGTTTTTTTCGAGTATGGCTCTGTCTTACGTAAGATAGAGCGGAATTTCCTTATATGGGTCCTAAGGGCACTTCTCCGCGGCCGCGCGCGCACTCGCAGACCAGAGAGAGAAGAGAGCGAAAGCAGTACGTTACCTCAAAGCGCTATGCTCGGCTTTTAGGGAAGTCAATGTCACCAAAGAAGTGGGTTTTTGGTTGGCAGGGCAAGACAACCCTGCACAGATTCCCAAAGAACCCAGCGTTAAGGGAATAGTGGATGGAGTTTGTTTTTTCGAAGCATCAACGGAGGTTGTGCACGACTCTTTGTTCCCTGCATTTCGACGATGATTGTTTTATAAACAAAGCCCAGATCGACTTATTTGCAGATCGTCTAATGCTTAAGGATCGAGCAGTCACGGTGAGTAAACTACTTCAAATGTCTCTCTGTGTTGTTGTTAGATCAGTTAGCACAGCTATAGCACACCGCCCACACGGCCCGCCCCCAGCCGCTCGTTTTTTTCCGGAAAGACTCGGTACAGTCAATCTTTCACTTATAAATATAATAAAACTAAAGACGTTTTGGAGATATGAAGGATGCAATACTACTCTATAGGTACTCAAGATTAACAGGAGATTGAGTGAAAATGAGCATTTCACCCCCCCTTTAAGACATACAGTCAAATGTCAGGAGACATTAAAAAAAAACAGGGGAGAGTGTAAAGGGTTAAAAAAAAAGTGTTCAAAGTTAGGCATAAGAGATTAAAAAAAAAAGTAATTGAGTTAGTACCCAGATAGCACACGTACGTCGGGCCGACGTTGGCCCGATGTACAAAGTTCCATCGGCACGATGTCGCTCAGAGATCGTTTGCTCATCGGCAATATGTCTCCTCGACGTCGGCCTTTGATCGCAAATGATATCCGGCCGATGTTTGAACGATGCAAAGCTGTAAATCTTTTGGCAGCTCTGCATGGGTTTTATAGGACCTTTATTTATAGGTCGGACCTTTCGGGCTACTCTTTACATTAGACACCATGCGCTGCTTTCATTGACGCACGCACTTACGAACACACACACACACACACACACACACACAGAGCGGAGATCGTGCTGCAACACTCACTCAGCAGCACATAAACTGTAGTCAACATTGCCCCGAGACTTAAATTGATAAAATAGCTTTGATACTGAACACATGCAACTTTCATCCCTCAAAATGGCCATATTCAAGAAAAAAAAGTGGAGTAGTTTTACACTTCCATCTTACCTCGCACTCTTTCAACGTTAAACTGATGAAACACATGTTCTGCTTCTGTGAACAGTAAACCCCGCCTTCTATGATTTGATTGGCTATCTATTTGGATGGTCTCTGTAAGGTAGACCAGCCTAAAATGTAACTTTTAAACCCTTTTGCCATCCTAAAAACAGAGTGGAGCAAGAATTTCCAATATTGAATTTCCAGTTTGGCCATTTCTAACTATTGACATACTATTGTTATTATTGACATATAATTATACACTGCAAAAAATGCTTTTCTTACTTAGTATTTTTGTGTTGTTTCCAGTCCAAATATCTAAACATTCTTAAATCAAGAAGCATTTACTAGAGAAGTAAAATAACATAAGAAATTCTATTTTGTTTTCAGATAAACAAAGTAATTTAAGTAATTTTTGCTTAAAACAAGATAAATTATCTGCCAGTGGGGTAAGAAAAAATAATCTTGTTTTCCAATTGAATCAAGATTATTTTTTCTTACCCCACTGGCAGATAATTTAGCTTGTTTTAAGCAAAAATTACTTAAATTACTCTGTTTATCTGAAAACAAAATATAATTTCTTATGTCATTTTACTTCTCTAGTAAATGCTTCTTGATTTAAGAATGTTTAGATATTTGGACTGGAAACAACACAAAAATACTAAGTAAGAAAAGCATGTTTTGCAGTGTAGGACTTGTCCCCCTCAATGTCTATGTACATATATACAGCCCTGGAGTTACTTGACTATCCAATATGAAAAAAGTAGGCTATACTGACATTGAAAAATATCTTCTTAATTTTGTGTGTAACTGTCTCTAGTATAATGAACAGACACAATTCAAGTTAAGACATTTTAATGACACCAGAAAGAACTCCAGGAGAAAAGGATCAAAAAGGAACAGCAACAATGTAGAGAAGGATTCTTCCTGGCAACCTGTAACAGAGTGAAAAACATTGAGAAAAAGCAGTTAGGACTAAAGCTAAGAATAAAATTGTCATTACACTGGATAATATAATTAAAAATCTAACAACAATCAAAGGTACATCAGCTGGCAAACCATTTAATAGTTTAATAGGTTTAATAGTCTATTTAAAGGGAATGATTGTTGTGGGGAGTTTGCTCAAACTATGGCAGCGATACAGCGAATAGTTGTTCTAAAAGACGGCGACGTCCGCGGAGCGCTTTCAAAGGCCAGTGAAAGCATACTGTCAGTTAAATTGTAAGTAGATGCTAACTGTTTCTCAAGGGTTCGTATGGTATTTTAAACATTTACAGGGGTAAGTCTGTGATTTTATTGCCATCCGAATCCATAATGTCAGTGTTTATTTTCACCCAACCCACGTACATTTCTTAATTGCTTTTATAAAGAACACCGCTTTCTCAGTTAACGCAGTGAAGCAGCCCCTGCACGAGAGAATAATTGATTCTCGAGCCATCGATATCAGCAGATTCAGCAGCATCGCCACGGGCAGCACTGGGTAACGTCACACGGAAGAAGGAATATCTTTAGCAGCTTTCTAAGGTATGGTTCGGGGAACACGCCTATAAATGGTATACCTTTAGTTAAGTTATACCTTAAGAGTCTTCGTAGCACGCTAAGAGACAACGTTATCGGGAAACCCAGCCCAGGTGTTTATGAATGAGACACTGAATTAATTGGTTTTAAAAGTGTTTGAATTGATGATTCAATTGAGTATCTTTTTTTTAAGTAGACTGAAACATGTTATTCTGATGTATGTTATCGTGATCTCCATTTTAAACAAAACAAAAATGATTTTAAACCAAATAGATTCTCAGTTTATCCTGAATTAGGAGCCGTTCACATATCACGTCTAAAAACGTGTGGAAAGCGCTCTCTCCTTTCTACAAGCACTTGCGCTCCCGTGGCGTCTGTCGTTGCTATGCAACCATGAACTGCGCTCTCCATAATGACAAGGAAGTATCAGCAAAGGAATAATTGATTTCTAGCCCTTGCATTAGCTTTACTACTAGATATATTTATGGAGATGAGAAATAAAAACTCGCCCTGTACAGCTATGATCGGCTGTTCGGCCGAGTTTTCCATGTTGTTACGGAAAGGCCAAAGCTGATCGGTTGGTTTTTGTCACATGACCTGCGGTGCGCTTGTGGCATTCTGAAAAGTTGAGATGTTTTCACCTCGCTGTGGCATATGCGTGCCTGGAAAAACAAGCACGCCGCATCGCATGCGCGTCACTTCTATTATGGTATTACCGGTGTTGTCACACTTTGATTAACCGGTGGGGAAATATCCGAACGTATGACTTACAGAAGGTACAATTAACTAAGAACGTTTCGGGAAACACGTATTAACGATAAGGTACAGCTTAAAGGGGGGGTGAAATGCTCATTTTCACTCAATCTCCTGTTAATCTTGAGTACCTATAGAGTAGTATTGCATCCTTCATATCTCCAAAACGTCTTTAGTTTTATTATATTTATAAGTGAAAGATTGACTGTACCGAGTCTTTCCGGAAAAAACCGAGCGGCTGGGGGCGGGCCGTGTGGGCGGTGTGCTATAGCTGTGCTAACTGATCTAACAACAACACAGAGAGACATTTGAAGTAGTTTACTCACCGTGACTGCTCGATCCTTAAGCATTAGACGATCTGCAAATAAGTCGATCTGGGCTTTGTTTATAAAACAATCATCGTCGAAATGCAGGGAACAAAGAGTCGTGCACAACCTCCGTTGATGCTTCGAAAAAACAAACTCCATCCACTATTCCCTTAACGCTGGGTTCTTTGGGAATCTGTGCAGGGTTGTCTTGCCCTGCCAACCAAAAACCCACTTCTTTGGTGACATTGACTTCCCTAAAAGCCGAGCATAGCGCTTTGAGGTAACGTACTGCTTTCGCTCTCTTCTCTCTCTGGTCTGCGAGTGCACGCGCGGCCGCGGAGAAGTGCCCTTAGGACCCATATAAGGAAATTCCGCTCTATCTTACGTAAGACAGAGCCATACTCGAAAAAAACTTTCCGAAACTTGTGACAAACCGGAAGGAGTATTTTTGGAACAAAAATACTCCTTCAAACGTACAACTTAACTTTTGAAACTTTGTCCATGTTTAGCATGGGAATCCAACTCTTTAACAGTGTAAAAAACTCAGTATGCATGAAACAGCAATTCACCCCCCCCTTTAAGGTATAACTTAGGAATGACGTAGCGTTAAGAAGGTTTGGGAAATCCAGCCCTTATCATAATTAAAAACGTGTTTCCTGAAACGTTCTTAGTGTTGCGCTTTTATTGAGCAGGTCATGCAATAACATAAATTAGTTATTTACACCAATAAGGTGATGCGGCTGCTGGGCAATCTGGTGAGTTTTGGAGGTGGAGCATTGAAGAGAGGGGTGTGTTTGTTTGGGTTCATTCCAAATATCAACAGTGTCCAACAGCGTTTTTGAAATATCGCTTACCCCACCTTAATATCTGGCAGTTTTTTTATGTCCATCTATAGTTGCCATCATCTGAAGTCTTCACAAGTGAGGCTGGATCCACACTGGAGCTGCTGTAATCTCTAGTGAACTTGCTGAGCATCCTGAGATAGAAACAGGGAAGCAACAGGAGAAAGATTAGCATAGCTGCAGTTCATATTATTTCAGGCAAAAGATGATCATGTGCACTTTTTACTATTTCATCACATATTAACTGTAAAACAAGATTATGAGATGTGTTAATTGAATGCTTGGCTAAAGAGTTGTGTCTTTAGTCTAGATTTAAATTGGGAGAGTGTGTCTGAGCCCCGAACATTATCAGGAAGGTTATTTATGAAAGTAAAAGAGTAGCAAAACTCAAGAGCATAAAAATGTGAATTTGAGAACTTGTCCCCTGTAAAATACCAAAGTTCAAAGTTGAATTTAGAGATTTGCACTTGCAGAACGTGACATAACGCATAGACAGTGATATTAAAATAAATAAATGATAACTCTGTAAACACCATACTAATTAAAAATAGACTACTATGTACAGTTAAGCGTTTTCCTCACATAGAAAACTGGTATAAAACACTTAAAGGTTGCATGGTATGAAAATTTCACTTTATGAGGTTTTTTAACATTAATATGAGTTCCCCTAGCCTGCCTATGGTCCCCCAGTGGCTAGAAATTGTGATAGGTGTAAACCAAGCCCTGGGTATCCTGCTACGCTTTTGAGAAAATGAAAGCTGGTAATAATCATACATTTTTCTTGAGCGTCAAATCATCAAATTAGAATGATTTCTGAAAGATCATATGAAGCTGTGATGCTGAAAATTCAGTTTTGATCACAGGAATTAATTACATTTTACAATATATTCACATAGAAAACAGTTATTTAAAATTTGTTATATTATTTCACGATATTATTGTTTTTAATGCTGTCTTGGTGAACATAAGAGACTTCTTTCAAAACATAATTTTTTTACCAACACAATTAGTGCATGTTAGACATTAGTGTATGTTTGAAGTTTTACTTACTAATCATATGGTTCATAGCGCCTTAGAGATGATGATCCGCCCAACTCTGCTACGGTGGAGGCCAGGGCATCAACATTGAAGGATCTAGGAACACAACAAACCATTTGTCACAGAGCCAACAATATTATTATATAATGCCAGGTTTATTACAAGTAAGAAGCTATAGCTAAGCTATATTATATATAAGCTACAGCAGAGGTGAAATGCTTTTCTGAGATGAGTTTCTGAATCTATTTGACCTGCATCTGGGCATGGAGTACCTACGGCCTGAGGGAAGTAGCTTGAACTGGCAGGACAAAGGATGACTAGGGTCAGCTGCAATAGATAGTGCCTTCTTTGCCACTCTGTTGGAGTAGCTGCTAAATGTGTGAGAGAGGGGGAAAGTTAAAGCCTGCAATCTTGCTACACGTCCTAACAATACTCTCTAATCGTTTTTTGTAGACAAGGAACCAAACCAGCAGATAAAACAGAAGGTTAAACAGACTGAATAAAACAAGAATAAAACATTCTCATCAAAGTGGGGTCAATGTTAAAATTCCTCAGTCTACGGTAAAAATACATTCGCTGCTGGGCTTTGGCACAAACAGCATCAGTGTGTGATTCAAAACATAGCTTACTATCAATTATTGTGCCAAGGTTGTATTCTTGTATTATCTCAATAGGTTATGATAGTGAGGGGAAGAGGGGGACTCTGTTTCCTAAAATCAGTAATTAATTCTTTAGTTTTGGATTTCCTAACGTTACCTACCTACCTGTATTTCCTACTTCTCCGGCAGTAGCTTTCTTCAGAAATGTTGAAGTCGTGGAGTTTTCCCTCTGTTATGGGTTATTTTGTTGCTGCTGAAATCACAGAACATTTTTTTTAATCAATATTTGTTTACCATTGAGCTAGTTTCAACCATGTAACTTAAGTGTAAGTGTAAGTTCTCCATGTAAGTGACGTCACCGATTACATACGTTCAGAGGTGGGTATAACGAAGTACATTTACTTCGTTACATTTACTTGAGTATTTTTTGGGAAAAATTGTACTTTTAAGAGTAGATTTGAATGTGGGTAGGCCTACTTATTACTTTTACTCGAGTACATTTCTAATGAAAAAACTGTACTTTTACTTCGTTACGTTGGGCGACGTTCCTCTCGTTACTTTATTTTAATGCAATATGTGTTGTTAAATGCGTAATTGCAATGTATCTTTTTTCTGGGCTTGAGCGATGCTCAATTCACAAATGAATCACTCTTTTGAGTCGATTCTGTTCAAAGACTTCATCAAACAAGTTGGCAGATCTGTCTAAATCGGTTCGCGAATCAGTTTGAATGATCTGTTTCTGTTCAGTTCCTGCACGCACTGAATCGTCTGAAACGATTTCAATTCACACTCGACTCGGAGTCGTAACAGGAAGATTTAAGGACATCAAGAGCGTTGGATGAAGTGGCAGTGGACCGTACAGTACAGTCAAGTGAGAGCAAATCTTCCAATGCATCATATATTTGCCAGCGATGAAGATCTTTATTAGTTGAACATCTTCGTAAGCTGTCTGTGAATGAATGATTCCACAGGACGATATATTCGATTTCATTTCACTGTAATACATTTTACAACCAAACAGATTATTACGCCATGATAGCACTACTAGAAAGTATGACATTACCCGTTTTTTGGACATATACATTAATTTATATATTAAATAAGCTACCATTGTTCACAGTTTATGAACACCCGCCATCACGCGGTAGTTTGTGTGTATTGTTGCGCAGTGGCGTGCGAACTCGGCTTGAAAACGAATGCCTTGCCTGCAGTTTTTTTTTAATCAAGTAGAATTTCTATTACTCTGTGTTAAACTGATAAGAACTGAAAAAAAGAAAAACAACAACAAAAAATATATGATCATAATCTGACATAAATGCTATTATAAACTAGATTAGTGGATAATTCAGCAATAAAATTTAGTCTGAACATTTTGTGAAAAAAATGTTTAGTGGAGAACAAATTAGAGACAATAAGTGTAACACTAAATCTGAAAAATAGCAATTATTTTATATCCTACTATAAAATTGAGACATTTTTTAAATGTATAGCACAGCTGTTTAATAAGGTAGCAACATAATAGATAGGACAGGACAGGACAAGAACGGCTATTAATAATCTTTCATTGCGTCACTGTATTATGACATGAAAGGCTCCAATACAGTGCGGCACAGAGCGCTTATGCGCATCCCGAGCGCAGAATGATGCGCTTGAAGCAACATGAGTCACAGCGCGCAGCGCGTCGAGTCCACATTGAAAAGTTTAAAGCACAAAGAAAATACATATTGATGCATAGTGTATTATACATTATCTATCTATGCAATAGTCTATTCAGCATTTTCTTTTAAATTTCAGTTACTGTGCGCGTGAAGAACAAATAGTGCTCTGACTTTACTCTGGTGTTGTGATCTAACAGACACCCGGTAGAAAGTAACATGATTAGTAAGGTACAGCAATAAAGTCCAGCAAGATAAAGTTGTTTTATGTGAAACCATAGACCTTTATCTACAGTTCAAGTATAATAATAGTAACATTGAATCATCTTGGAGAGAGTTTCATCGTGTTAACTGTCATAACCGAACGCGACGCGCTGTTTGAGTGCTGAATGAAGAATGATTGACAGCCGCAGCTGAGGGAAACGTTTACGTGATCTTAAATTTAACGACTTAAATATTAATTTATATCTCACATTATACTATATAATGGCTTCAGAACACTTATAATATTGTGCACCAGGGGCGGACTGGGACCAAAAAGTGGCCCTGGACTTTCTGGCCCACAGCAGCCCACCACATCCCACATCATAACTCATTGGCACAATAATGTGCAGAATAATTTTTAACGCCACTTATAGCATAAAAATTAGGGCTGGGAAAAGATTAAACGCGATTAATCACATCCAAAATAAAAGTTTGTGTCTACGTGATATATGTGTGTGTACTGAGTAAAATTATTTTGTATATATAAATACACACACATATGCATGTACATATATTTAAGAAGTATTTGCATGTATATACTGTATATATTTATATATCATTTATATTATATATAAATTTAAATATTTTATATATAAATAACAAATATTTCTTAAATATATACATGCAAGTGTGTATTTATATATACAAAATAATTATACACAGTACACACACATATATCACGAAGACAAAAACTTTTATTTTGTATGCGATTAATCGCGTTTAATCTTTTCCCAGCCCTAATAACAATATAACACAATACAAAAATAAATGCCATTTAAACATTAATTTTAAGTAACAACATATATTAGGTCATATTTGTAAAACAAAGGGAAACAAACAGAAGAACATAACACATAACCTTTCAGCTCCTTTTCTTTACTTCCTCTTGTCATACATGGAAAATTATAATAATTATATAAATTATTATAAAATAATTATCTGGTTAGTGAACAAGTCAGTGCACGATAATAATAGCAAAACAGCGAGCAAAGAAGTCAAAACGACACAGATAGAAGGCTGTTCTAATGTCACGTCATGTTACCTGAGTGTTCCTTGACGAATTGGCTATTTCAATATTAACATGAGCGGAGTGGAATAAATTTTTTTAGCAGGATTGATATTCAAAACGGTAAGCACGCACTGCTTTGTTTACAGTTTGTGTAACTTATCTGCAGCCGGCAGCGTCGGTTTCTCTTTTTGAATGATGAATATAAATATATCTGACTGCAGAAACAGACCGTTGTCTCATTTACACGCAGGCGCAGAACGCGCATTCTAGCTGACAGGGGGGGTCTATCACAAGGAGGGATTTTTCATCCATTTTGACAATCTGTTGAAATTTTTAAAAATGTATTAGTTACTCCTAAAACAATCCCTAAAGATTTTATAGACACCAAAAACTACCAATAAAGTTTGTGGCAAATACGGAATCAAGAAAAGTACCACTAAAATCCAGTGAGCTCCAATGTTTACAGGACAAATCCAAGTTGAGGTTGTGGGTAACTTCATCTAAAAATAGAAGAGAGCACTTAAAATCCAGAGTTCCAACATGCATTTTCACCTGTGGGTCACGGCCGAGCGCGTCTTCTTTACATTCACTTTCAAACGAACATTTTCTCGCCTTTCGTGCGTCTACATTACACCAATTAGTTTCCATTCTTATGCTGATGACACTCAAATCTATTTCATCACGGGCGGATGAAAACGCTAAATTATCCAAATTGACAGAGTGTGTTAAAGATATAAAAGATTGGATGACGCGCAATTTTCTTTTATTAAATCCAGACAAGACAGAGGTACTACTTATCGGTTCAAAAAAACGCCCACAAAACCTCTTACAATACAACTTTAACATAGTAGGATGTCCTGTTACTTTATCCTCTACAGTAAAGGACCTGGGTGTTATACTAGACTGCAACCTGTCTTTTGAAAATCATATTTCATATGTTACAAAAACAGCCTTTTTCCACCTTAGAAACATTGCTAAATGCATTCTGAGCCGATCACGTGTCTGCCCCGCCCTGTCAATCACTGCGTGAAGGCGGGGCTCGGCAACAGGTAAACATACGCTACGGTGCGTATTTTGAGGTGTTGGAAGGAAACACGGAGGCGGCAGAGCTGATATGAGTGTTAAATTCACTAGCAGATGAAGTGGAGCGTGGACAGAGAAATGGCAGTGTTTCCGAGGAATATTACGTGCCTGGAATAGAACCAGTACGATGCCAACTTCTTCACGTAGTGATTGACAGGGCGGGGCAGACACGTGATCGGCTCAGAATGCATTTTCAAATTGCACATTGAATTTTGCTACATTCATTGCGGGACACTTTGGAAATGCAATCGCAAGTGTCTTAACTGTGAGTGTAAATGCAATTAAGAAAAAAAAAAGACATTTAAATTACAATTTTGCCACAGTTTTTGCTTGAACATGATAAACATATCTGATCATTTCTGTAATACATTTTAATTTTAATTTTGCAACTTATAAAGCGTTAAATTAGTATTCAATTTACATAATTAAAACTAGTGTATGAAATGGCAAATGTAAATTTTATAATTGAATTTTCATTTTCATTTTGCACCAAACGTTGCACAAATGTATGGGAAAATTACAATTTAAATACAGAAATGCATTGCCATTTTACATATTGCATTGTTATTTTGCATATTACATTTCAAATTGAATATTGCTACCCATAAGCTTCCATATATCTCAATGTGTTATATTACTTGGTGACTTCAATATACACGTTGATACCGATTGTGCTGCATCACGCGAACTCTTGTCAGTATTTGAATGTTTAAATCTTGTACAACATGTCAATTTTGTTCGTTGCTCAGACTCGCTCTCCCAGTTTAAAACTAGATTAAAGACGCATCTCTTCAGCCAGACATTCATATAATATTTTTAATCTTACAGTTAAATCCGGTCTCTAGTTCATAAACTTAATTTCATAAATATAAATTCATATAATCATATAAAAACATAATTTAATTTAATCAATCAATAATACTATACGCTGATTTCACGCAGCCGCCATTTTGAAATCGGAAGTGAGGCTCCGGTGGGAAGAACCCCGGAAGTAAAGATAAACAACAATGCCTTTGGACTACCAACCTGAAGCTGCTGCCGCGATTTACACTATTGGATGTTAATATCCAATATAGGATATGTATATAGTTCATTCCTGCTTCTTTTTATACTTTCTGAATTATATAAAAAAAATATTTTATTTATAAATGAATTTCACTGTATATAGTCTAAAAGTATGAAAGAAATGTATGTACAGTTTTAGAATTGACAACATGATTAAACAACAATACGCCATCGCATTCACGACTCTCCTATGATTAAAGGCGACACTTCCGGTTTTCTTCCCACCGGAGCCTCGCTTTCGATTTCAAAATAACGGCTGTGTGAAATCAGCGTATTGGTCTGCCTTACCAAACGTGGACGTTTTTTCCACTAGAAACAAACCTTGTTGTGTTATTTTGATTTAATACTGTGAAGCTGCTTTGATACAATCTGTATTGTGAAAAGCGCTATACAAATATACTTCACTTGACATGTGTATAAGGTTACATAGACTGTAATAAAACCATATTACCTTTTGAACAACTCTGAAATGGCCACGATGAAAGAGAGAGGACCCAAGTACAGCGTCCAACCAATGCACAGGTATCTGTAACAGTATTGGTCTGTTAAAATCCAGTATTTCTAACAACAGAATGAAAACACAGATAAGGAGTGAAATTTCATTTATTACCTTGGCTAATTTCATAATGCAGTGCAGGTATGCATCAATGATCTATGTAAATAAAATAAGTTGTTAGTAATTAATTTGACACAGGACAGAAACATTAAACTTGTATATCACATGGATGTACTTTCACCTCATCTGAAAGCCAGCCGTGTCCCGATAGTGTTCTAAAAGAGGTATCATAAATTTTGTATGGTCCCACGACCGCTTCCACTTGTCCTGAATCTTTAGAAGACCAAAGTTTTTGGACTGCAACACAGAACATTTCAAATTAGTCTTGTTAATATTTAGATGAAAAACTGTACCATTTACATTTTTGACAAAGAACACATGCAACCATGACCAGGAACGGGTCATGGGAGAAACATGGAACTTGATGACCAACCGGTCTAAACCAACGACCAACAGGTCAGAACTAACTTATGAGTTTCTATTGCACCTTGTTCTTGAGCACTACTCCAAACAGGTACCAGAGAGCTGGCTTGAGCTGGGACCTGAAAGCTGGCTTGAGCTGGGACCTGAAAGCTGGCTTGAGCTGGGACCTGAAAGCTGGCTTGAGCTGGGACCTGAGAGCTTGCTTGAGCTGGGACCTGAGAGCTGGCTTGAGCTGGGACCTGAGAGCTGGCTTGAGCTGGGACCTGAGAGCTGGCTTGAGCTGGGACCTGAGAGCTGGCTTGAGCTGGGACCTGAGAGCTGGCTTGAGCTGGGACCTGAGAGCTGGCTTGAGCTGGGACCTGAGAGCTGGCTTGAGCTGGGACCTGAGAGCTGGCTTGAGCTGGGACCTGAAAGCTGGCTTGAGCTGGGACCTGAGAGCTGGCTTGAGCTGGGACCTGAGAGCTGGCACTACTTTTTTTATAAGGTTTCAGGTGACTGATGTTATATTTTGTTTTAAGACAGACACCCTGTGGTGTTTGTAAAGTTGCTGTCTTTCCTAAAATCTCCTTAATTGTGTAGGTTCCAGTGTAGTCTGCTTCCATTCTCCCTCCTTTCCTGCTTCTCTTTCTCATGTTCAGTAAGAGTACTTCATCTCCCTCTTTAAACTCCACATTTCTGTACTTTTTCTGAACTCTTTTTGCAAATGCCTCTGTCATTTTTTTTTGTGACCGTGCAATATTCTCCTCAACCTTTTCTCTTGTGCTCTCTTGCATTCTCTGACTGTCCCTGAGAAATTCACTGCAGTCTTCAGGGAGTATTATTGTTGAAAGCTACAACAAAATAGATAATGACTTGTACATTTCAAAGTATAGACTTTTACACTAAATTAATCTACAAATTTATATATTACTACTGCATCTAATGGATATATGTGGGATCTGGGAGTTACAGGAAAAGATATTGTGGTTGGGGTATTCAGAAAACCTGAGCAAGGTAAAAGAGGAGCAGTGGCACCTTTTGGGGTAATATGCTATGCAACCTCAAATCATACTGGTTTATAGGGCTGTCACTTTTGTGAAAAAATTCTGTTCGATTTCTGAGACATAAGTGTTCATTGAATCGATTGTAAAATCGATTTTCCATGTCTAAAGACGTTTCCATTTTAAACGTCAAATAAGGGCAAATCCACGGACAACTAAGAGGCATTAGGACGAACGTAAAGAGGGCACTTGAGACGCGCACAAGTCAGCAATATTCCTGATGATTTGTTGGTGTGAAGTTTCGTGCACAATGACAAACAGGAGTGCAACATTCTCGAAAAACAATAAGCAGAGTGGACTGCCATAACATCAATGAGAAACATCACTACAGGCTTCAACATGGCTGTGTTTTACGATTAGAAACGTCAAACAAATTTTGCCTACGTAGGCGATTGTAGCCCTAATCTGTATCTGTACGCATTAGACTGTCTGAATACCGGCAGAATTCACACTATTTTCGAACGTAAAGTGACAGCCCTACTGGTTTAAGCTATATTATCTAAGCCTATCTTTTAAAATGTTTGGTCACTTGATGCTTGGCCCTAACAGAAAACCATTTTCAAGAAAAAGACAGAAAAAAAAAACCTACCGGCAATTCAACAGGCACTTCTGATGGAAATCTAGCTTCTCGCCCATACATTAAAAGAAATGGTGAGAATTTTGTTGTGGTGTGTATTTTGGATCTCAGCGAAAAAAGACTTGCATCTAGGTACTGGTCCCAGTCATCCTGCTTATCATTAACAAGCTTTTTAAGTGCCCTAGAAACATAATTTTTAGAATTATTTCTAAATGAATGTATTTCAAGACAGAAACGACCAACTTTCAATACACTCTGGTAATAATGATCAGAAGAGCTACCAAATAAACAAAACCCTGAAAATAAACGCAAGAATAATGAATGCTTACCGTTTGATGTTATCATTGGTTTTCTCATCAAGTCCATTTGTTTGGGGATGGTAAGCAGCCGTAACACTCCTCTCAATAGAGAGCAGCTCACAAAGTGTGCTGTTGATCTAAAAAAAACAAAACAAATTCAGAACATTATTTTCATTTGGTTTATAGTACTTCTTTCAAATATTTCAATCAATAAATCTTTATTTGTTGAGCACCAAATCACAAATAACTTCATCAAAACAAAATGCATAAAGTAAAGCTTACTTGATTGACAAACTCCCGTCCTTGGTCTGACAGTATGCGCTTAGGGCAGCCATGTCTATAAATGAATGTACAAAGGTTTTTGGCTACTTCCAATGCAGACTTTGTCTTTTGAGGAAAGGCCTCCACCCACTTGGAAAAATAGTCAGTGACTGTCATTATATACTGATACCCAGTAGATGTTTTTTGGAGTGGACCAGTGAGATCAATTCCGATGAGCTCCAAAACAGCAGATACCTATTAGTGATTTGAATGCATAATAGATTAAATAAAATGATGCTTAGCATTGTCGAAATTTAGTCGATTACAAAAGATGGTGACCTTGATGCAGTCCAGAGTTTTAACTGCATTCAGGGGTGGTCCCACCCGTTGACATTGGTCACATTCAGATATCTTAAAAAAAAAAAAAGAAGCTCAAATTACAAACCGTAAGTTTCACATATCTATTAATAATATTAATATCTAATATTAAAGGGGTCATGAACTGGATTGTTTTATTATTTTATAATGTTGCCTGGGGTGCCCTTATAATGTTAGTATGATTTTTACATCAAAAATTGTCATAATTTATAAATAAAAGCCATTTTTCCAAGCCTGATTTCAGCCTCAGATTTGAACGCTCTGTTTTAAGGGGCGTGTCTGCTGTGAGACTGCAGTGCAATCGCCCACTGCTGTGATTGGCTGACATGCTTGCATATGAAATAGCTAGTATTATATGAACTCTCTCGAAAACTTTTACTACGTTTTTACTATTACAGCTATCGAGATTAACAAATCGTGAAAAGTATCGTTTAAAGCATATTTAAATCTATTCCATCACATGAAAGGTTGCAGCATGATGAGCACTGACTGAGCAGATGACAGACAGTCGATCGCCTGAATAAAGATCTTATCATTGCAACGCAATTTTTGCACTCTCACAAATGCTTACACCAAATCACAATGCAAACACGATGTGAATACACAGTAAAAGCTTCGTTGTGTAGTGTAACAGTGTCATTATTTCATCACGAGTTTGGTAAGTGTCCAGATAAGCTCTCGCGGCTCGCGCTGTGCTGTTTGATTGACAGCTTGGGCGAAAGGGATCGTTCTTTGATCGCTTTCTGTATATAATTTAATAACAGTTTAAAAAAGATTATTTTCATAATACTACGAGAAATTATGTGAAGTTGATCGTTTAGTCACTGATGCATAAACAGTATTGAACGATTTTAAGAGAATCTGAACTTGAATAATTACACAGAAATCACTGATCGCAGATCAGGCATTAGAGTACACATGGTTACTTACATGTTGCTGGCAGATCCGTGTCGGGAAATTGTGATTGACTGATTTAATAAAGTTTAACCATGCTGGAATCCGAAGGAAGCTTATGCAGACTGTCTTCTTCCACAAACAGGCGCTGCACAATATTTAGTAAACAGCATGTTTATTGCTTGGAAGTAGCTCGATCCGGTTTAGCAATCATCATGTCGTCCTATGTTATTTAGCATGTTTGGGCGAATCAGTGGGCGGGGCTAAACAGGCCGTGTTGAAGTAGGCGTTGATCTTCTTTTGTGGAGGCGGTGTTTTATCCTCTTTGACGTCATAGCTCCCCACTTTGAAAAACGAGTCGTTTGCTGAGCCTGATGTCTATAAAAGCTTTTATTGGACTAACAAGGTAGTTTTCAGTTCTGAAACTTACAGGATATTATTATAGTATGATGATCTCTTATATGTCAAAAGCTCAAGGAAATTTTGATTTCTCAGTTCATCACCCCTTTAATATAGATAAAGACGTATAAAAAAATCCAAATTTTAGCTTATGGATGAACAGATAAACTACATACCCATTTGTCAATGTCCACTGTCATGCCATACCAGTAGAACCGTGAACACATGGCAGCTCGTGTTTTTAAGGTTCCTGTATGTCCTCCAATTGGTGAGGCATGAAATTCTTTAAATAAATTCATAGCCTCCTCCTTTGTCTTTATGACTCTTCTGTGACTGCCAAAGAGTAGTTCTCCATCTTTAAGAAATATTGACATAACCAATAATAAATAATACAAAATATGTACACGTGCATATTCCTGTCAGTATTATAGACGTATTTTGATGGTAAATACTGACCGTGAATCCTGAATTTCGAGGAGTATTTCCTTAGGCTTTGCTTCTGCCCTTTATTCAGGGTATGAACCCTTTAAAAGGTAATTGAAAATTTCCTCCCACTTTTTTTCCATGGTTAAACTACAGTTAGCAGAAAAATAAGCATTAATCACATAAAGCAAAACATTAGTCGCAGGGATGCAAACACACGTATGGTCAAAAAAGAGAGAGGTTATCGAAGCACTCGCCCTGCGGCAAATTTCCAGATACTTACATAAATGTGATGAATTTAATCCTTTTTAAGTTATTACTTTGCAGTGTAAGATTACAGTTAACACCTTTAAATATTACATGAATGTATTATGTATTTTTATTAAACTTAATGAGTGTATAAATCAGCAGCAAAAAGTAATTCTTGAAAATTACTAAAATCTAAACATTAATAAAAACAAATTACTATTAGCACTCTTATAAAATTTAATCAGGCAATCATACATTTCACAATTTTATTATTTATATTTTAATGTCAAGAATTCAGAAGTGTATATATTTATATAGCCTACACTACAGAGAAATAATATAGGCTACAATTAAATTATGCTTATTTTAAATGTATTGAGCTGGCTAGGTATAAAAAATATAGGCTTTTAATTATCTTTCAATGCCCAAAACCATGATAATATGAAACGCTTCAAAACAGAGTGCACAAAGCGCGTATGCGCATAGCGGGTGCAGAATGATGTGCTCAAAGCAACATGGAGTAACAGTGTGCAGCGCTGCGCAAAAGTGCGCATTTAGAAGTTCACGGCACAAAGTGAAGAAATGTCGAGCGCACAAATCCTAGTCTAGTGTATATCTGTCCAACATTTTATTGATCATTTTTTTCACAGTTTTAAATTCCAGTTATTGTGCGTTTGATGCCGATTCATAGTCCTTATGATATGTGTGATCTAACAAGCACACGGCAGTGACTTCGTTTAAAAACAAACTCCAACAAAATAAAGTCATTTTATGCAAATCAACAGCCTTTTATCTACTTATGCATTATATGTGAATATTAAGTCTGTCTGGGTCTGTCAATTTAATATCATATTGGAGAGAGTTTTACCGTGCATCCAACCTGTTTGAATACTGAATGGAGAATGATTGACAGCCGCAGAGGAGGGAAAACGAGTTTCAATATACTTTAATTATGTAAATAGACTTCTGTCCCTCACATTAAGCTATGGAATGACTTCAGATGACTTTGTCACCCAAACTGACGTGAAAAAAGCGGGAGGCGACGAAAAGCGCGCTGTTTGCATCCCTGGTCTCAATGCGTTTAATCTCGGTCATATGGCGCCAAACGCTAGAACCTCGAGTTAACACCAGATTTAACGTTTCAACACGACATTACGACTCAACTTGCTAAAAATAATATATTGAAAACGTCTGTCAACATTTCTTGTGATTGTACAAGGCATGCAATTAGGTAATGTGTATATAATACACCAACACTTACCGCTAGGTAAGTTAGGTATGCTGAAATGATGGTTTAAATGTAACGCATGCGCAATTCCACAAATGTCACTGCTGCGCATGCGCATTAACCGAAGGTATCCCATTCTGATCATAGATATTATATAGAGACTAGATGCCCTATTGGCCGCTGGGCACTGAGAATTACGGCCGCCATCTTTAACCGGTCGTACTCTAGTTTCGTTGCGTGGCAGCAGTTAAGATGCCAGAACACTGTGGAGCATTTTCCTGTTCTAATCGGCGGACCATCGCAAATAGGGCCCGGGGGATTACTTTTCACAAGTAAGTTTTAACATTACCGTACTATTGGTTGTATTTTGTGAATAGAGAAGGAGCAAGGATCTTGGATATTACTGTAAGTTACTGAAATCGTAGCCAGCTAACGTTAGCTAGGCTATGTTAACTTCACCTGCCGGTGTTCACCCGGCATGGTAATAATTAATAGTCCTATAGTATAAATAGGTTATTTGTGTTTGCGCACGTGATATCAGGAAGCAATGTAATACACATGACGGCGATGCGCAAATCTAGTTACCCCTCCCACTTCTGCTAGTTTTATTGAGATATCTTATCCCGTGCGAATTAGCCATTATATTACAGACGTCCTGTTGTAAAATGACATTATTACTCCATCTAAAATAGCCTAATCCCTTGTAAAGTTAATCCCGTCCGAATAGGGCTTTAGATTACAATTGACACAATAATTCTATGTAGAAATAAAACAATTATTATTGGTATAACATTGGCCAGTGAATTTTACACAAGTGTCATAGACTATTATCAGTGTTGGGCAATCACTACTTGAAGCTTCGCTAGTAACTTTTCAGTAGCTTAAATCCCTTATTTCAAAATAGGAGTTTTGTTGAAGAAAGGTTCTTAGAAATGTGAAGGAAGAAAATAAGCTTGACCTCCTTTGTGAAATATTTTTGTGTAGACTCTCACAAATCTTCCATTTTCATTTTAAAGGTTTCCCAAGGACAAAGATATAAGGAAGAAGTGGGAAGTGGCTTTGAGGAGAGAAGGATTCACTGCAAGTGATTCATCTGTGCTTTGCTCACAACATTTTAAACAGGGTGACTTTGATAGGACGGGTCAGATTGTCAGACTCCGAGATGGTGTTATTCCATCCATCTTCAGCTTCCCGGTTCACCTCCAAAGAGTAGGTGTATGCATAAGGCTGTTAGCATTCATAAATGTAAATATTATATTATCAATCAAGGGGCAGGGTAAGATACTTATCCCTTTATACATTCATTATGTATTATGCTTCTTCATTTTAGTTGGAAAAGGGAAGGGCTACGTCTACCTCCAGAAGAGCTGAAGAAAGCCTGTCCATGGCCTCTCTGGATTCGCAGGAAATGGCAACCTCAAGCCCACAACCTCAGCCTAATGATGTGAATATTTCTACTTTAATCATCATATCATAATGTTTCCTGGACATATTAAAATCTCACTTGTTTGCTGCCACTCATATTAAACACGCTAACAAATAAACCCATACACACACAATTTAAGACACGTTGAACATGCATTGCTGGCAGGCGCACGCACACACAGTGCTAGCAGTGGCTTTGACAGGTGATGACTATAAGAAAGAATGTGGGCCATAAACTAGTGGTGTCAAAAGTGATGTTTGTGAAGTGAAACATTACTCAAACCATGTTCATCCCTCTTTCTACTAGGATCATGGCTATGCCTTGCCTGCTTCTCCTACTGCTCTTAAGACCAGACTCAATGAAGCCTTGGCAAGAGTGGAAAGTCTAGAGCGGGAGAAGAAGAATTCCATGGCCAGAGAGAAAAGGGCAAAAACCACAGTGAAGAGTCTTTTGGGGGATTTGAGGGAAAAGAACCTCATTAATGAAGAGCTCAAAGAGAAGCTTGAATTCTACTCGGGTAAGACAAAATTAGCACTTTGAAATTCATTTTGATGTTATTCTTCTTATTTATTATCTGAAGGGGACTTATTCATTTTAAAACATAACATTTCAGATCTTCAGATAGACCTCATGGCAAAGCAGGGCCATGAATACACAAAGGACTACAGAGAGTTTGCGCTCACGCTCCATCTACATGGTCCAAAGGCATACAAATACCTCAGAGAGACTCGACATTTTCCCCTCCCACATCCACATACAATACAAAGGTAGGCTTAATGTTGTCCGAATTTAACTTTTGGAAATTACTGATGCAAATACGTTGAAAAGCTTCTTCTCAATTTTTTTTTTACAGGTGGCTGCGTTCGGTGGATGCCAAACCTGGCCTGAACAAGATGATGCTGGATATGCTGGAGAGACAATGCCAGGGAGACCCGGCTAAATATGGATGTGTTTCACTCATGTTGGATGCCATGTCCATCAGAAAACATGTGCAATATAATCCACATACACAGTCAATGTCTGGTTTTGTAGACATGGGTGATGGAAACAGTGAGACAGATGTTGCTACTGAGGCTCTTGTGTTCATGGTGGTTGGCCTACAAGGACATTGGAAGGCTCCCATTGCTTACTTCCTGACCAAGTCTCTGTCTCCAGAAACACAAAGAGTCCTTCTCAGTCATGCTTTGGAGGAGCTGCATGCACGGGGCATTAGGGTGGTATGTGTCACAATGGATGGTCATGCCTCCAATGTCAGTATGTGCAACCAACTTGGGTGTGAGCTGAAGGGAGACCCACGAGAGCCGCTTCAAACCAGTTTCTCGCATCCGGTGACTGGCGAAAAAGTATTTGTAATGATGGACGCTTGCCACATGCTTAAGTTGGCACGTAATATGTTGCAGGTAAATAATCATCGTTGTAGACCTATTTGTACAAGTTATGCCTCTGCTGCTAACAGTTATATCTAAATATTGTTGTCTGTCCATTTGCACAGTTATGGTTGGACGTGATGATCAACATTTTGCTGTTTGTACTTGTTTGAGCAGTGACTGATTCTTACTTTGCAGGCATACAGTCCAATTGCAACGACCACCGGACAGATCAATTGGAGGTACATCAATCATCTCAATGATGTGCAAAAAAAAGATGGACTGCATGCTGCCAATAAAATTACAGACAAACACGTCTTCTTTGAAAACCACAAGATGAGGGTGTCCCTGGCTGCACAGACACTGAGTCGCTCTGTGTCAGTGGCTCTCCGCACAATGAGGGATCTTGGGTACTCTCAGTTTAAGGACTGTGAGGCAACAGCACAATTCATTGAGGTAAGACAAT